>NC_056746.1:1277823170-1278003170 GCF_019279795.1 Protopterus annectens | reverse complement strand
TAGTGTTACAGAAAGAATTTTTCTAAGGTAAGGTGCATGGTTAGGCCTAAGGTTAACATGCATTAATAAGATGGGCTTTGACTCCTGGTCCACCTTAGTAATTCATGTAAACTCTAACTCTGCATCTAACCCTGACCATGTAAACCTTTCTGTAATACTACCACTACACAATCACCACACACACACACACACACACACACACACACACACACACACACACACACACACACACACACACACACACACACACACTCATGCACACACGCGCACGTGTGCACATACACATACACACACACACACACACACACACACACACACACACACACACACACGCACACACACACACATACACACTTGATTGCACACAAGTACACACAAATACACAAAACCTTAAACTTATTTATTTATTATTTATTTTATTTTAAATTTGTTGACCGGGTTTCTTCAGCTGAGCTGATAGCCCTTTTAAGTGGAGGCCCGGGGAAGAGAAGCTCCACAAAATTACAATAAAATTGTCCATGAACATAGTATTATAAACAAAGCATTAACATTTTCAAGTTGGTACAGTAAAGGCATAAAAATTAAACACAGAGTTTAAGCTGATCTTTAAGTTAAGATATGTGCAGAAGCAGTCTGCAGAGTTTGTAAGTACAGCCAAAGTAGGTACAGTTAGTGAGGATCATAAATGTAGTATATAAGTAGAAATATTTTAAAGATTGAGCAACAGGTTAATAGCAAGATAAGATGAATGGAGAGAGCTGACACAATACAGAAATAAAACAAAGAGGTAGACAGTAAGTTACGCAGGAGAGGAGACAGTTTATTGTGGGTGAGTACAGTGGCATGGCCAGCAGCTTTTTAGGTAGTCTTGGTGGCAGATTTAAATTCTTTGTTGTTTGAGTGATCTAATTTCCAGTGGGAGTTTGTTCCAAGAAATTGTAGGGTAGTAGCTGTATAGGTTTTGGCCAATTTTGCTCTTGGCTTTATAGATTTGTAATAAGTCTTAGTCTGAGCTACTGAGAGTCCTAGAAGGGGTATAGAAGGAGATTAGAGGAGACAAATTAGGACAGAAAGATGGTTGGTACAAGACAGAGTGGATAAGCTGAAGCTGAGAGAGGAGTAGCTGGTGTGGGAATTCTAGCCAGTTTAAGTGTTTTAAAGAGAGGCTCTATAGCTTTGATTCACAATAAATCTGTCCACTTTATTAGGATCTATATTACATCACCGAATGCTTAAAAAAATCTCTGTTCCAACAACAACAACAACAAAAAAAAAATAAATAAAGTAAAACACTTTAAACATTACATTACATTCACCCCCACTCCCCACTTAAATATACCAACTCCGAGACTGCACTACAGTGCCGAAAACGACAAAGTAATAAAGCGGCCAAGCAAATTCTTTCTCAGGGAAAGAATTAGCTTAAGAACCGCTTTGATATTTTGCCGTTTCAGGCTTTTGAGTTCGATCAAGATACATTCGAAAGAATGCATCTTCGGTCTTTTAATAGGAAACCCTTTGTTATAGGTAGATTCAAGCTTAGTTAAGAGAGATGTTTTGAGGTTGGTGAGGATTTGAGAGCTATATAATAGACTTAGTAGGAGATAGGCATGAGACAGGGAAACTTTAGCTTTGTTAGATAGGAACTTTTTATTTCTGTATAAGAGGCCAAATCTTTGATGGGTTTTCTTAATATAAGTGTTAACATGCAAAATCTAACTTCAGTTGGTCATTTATCATGACCCTTAGAAGTTTTGTTTTGGGTTCAGCTTTGATAGGAGTTTTATTTAGAGAATGGATAGCAAAAGTAGATTTAAGGTGGTTTAGGTTTTTGGGAAGAAAATGTAAAAGTTAGGATTCAGAATAAGCTGGTTGTTAGAGGGTCAGGTTTCAATAGAGCGGAAGGATTTCTGAGTAATAGAATTTAAGTCAGGGAGGGTGTCTGCAATTGTGATGACTGTAGAGTCATCAGCATATTGGAGGAGGGACTGAGGGCAAGAGGTATAGAGTAGATTTGTAAAGATATTGAAGAGCAGTGGAACAAGAATAGTCCTTGGGGAATACCCAGTTTGATAGGGAGAGGAGGGTAGAGAGTAGAGAGCCATTTTACCGATGGTAGTTGATCTGTGAGATAGCTAGTAAACCAGGCAATGGTAGAGGTGGAGAAGATAAGGTTAGTGTGTTTGTCCAGAAGAAAGGAATGAGAGACTGTATTGAATGTTTTAGAGAGATCTAGGAATATGCATGATACGAGTTTATTGTTCTCTCTGGCCAGAGAAATAGTGTAGATAAAGGATAGCAGAGCAGTAGTGATGCTATGTTTTGGACGAAAACCATGTTGTGTGGGAGTGAGCAGATTTTCTTGAAGTAAATTTTCCATGACTTGCTTATGCACGCATTTTCCCAGTAGTTTTGAGAGAGATGACAGGATGGCAATGGGTCAAATTAGAGATTTCTATCGAGTTACCATAAATTTATCTTCTTACCTAATCTTAACTGGCAAACACTCACACACAGATCAAAGCTATCCCTTTTCCTAACCCATCCTCTAACCCTAACACACACACTCATACATAACCTTAAATCTACCCCCTTAACTAACCTCTACTCTTACCCTAACCAACACACACACACACACACACACACACACACACACACACACACACACACACACACACACATGCACACGCACACATGCACACGCGCACACACACACACACACACACACACACACACACACACACACACATACACACACAGATTTAGGACATTGTGTGTGTGTGTGTGTGTGTGTGTGTGTGTGTGTGTGTGTGTGTGTTTAGTGCAGTGGTTGTATTATATAAGTGCCATAAATTCTAAGAAACTGAGTACATTTTGAATAGACTGCCATAATGTAAAGTGCAGGTTGGGAGTTATTCATTTGTTTATTTTATGTTCAGTACTTACAGATTATTAATACTGCTGTGATGGTGCTGCGGTAGCATTGTTGCCTCACAGTAAGACGTTGTTCTGTTCGATTCTCAGCTAAAGCATCTTCTGTGTGGAGACATGCGTGAATGGGCGTACCTTCATTGAAGGTTGTGCGTCAGGGCTGGCAACTCGGTACGTAAAAATCTACTGCCAATCATTAGCGGACCGGAGTTCCGCTGTGGCGACGCCTGATCAGGAAAAGCCAAAAGATACAACAATTTACAGATTATTAATTCATTTACCTTAAATTTGCATAAACTAAGCTTTGCATATAGTTTTGGAAAAATGCTGTATGTTCTGTGATCACATGTACAAAGGACTGGGTATGAACTTCAGAATGGACATGCAATAAATTTATAAAAATGAGTCTTGCTCTATCTTAACACTTTTGCATTTGCAGGTTGCAGCAAAGATAAGTATAGTACAATGTGGATGAGCAACTTCATTTGCTTATGTCATTTGTACAAAGTGTACACAACTGTATGAAGTGTATGCAATGTACCCAATAAAGTCACCTGTACAATGTGTACACGATGTATCTACATGAAGTGCACACAATGTACCCAATAAAGTCATATGTACAATGTGTACACAATGTATCTACATGAAGTGCACACAATGTACCCAATAAAGTCATCTGTACAAAGTGTACACAATGTATCTACATGAAGTGCACACAATGTACCCAATAAAGTCATCTGTACAATGTGTACACAATGTGTCTACATGAAGTGCACACAATGTACCCAATAAAGGTTTGTACAAGTACAGACCTTGAGAAGGCCAAAGGGAAACTTCTTAAGCTAAAGTAAGTCTGGTGGGATTAGTCTGGCAGTGTTTTGTGCACACAGTATGCTCTTTGTAAGTCTGGTAGGATTAGTCTGGCAGTGTTTCGTGCACATAGTATGCTCTTTGTAAGTCTGGTGGGATTAGTCTGGCAGTGTTTCGTGCACACAGTATGCTCTTTGTAAGTCTGGTGGGATTAGTCTGGCAGTGTTTCATGCACACAGTATGCTCTTTGTATGTCTGGTGGGATTAGTCTGGCAGTGTTTCGTGCACACAGTATGCTCTTTGTAGGGCTAGTAAACCATGAGAATTTTGAAATGCTTGGGTCCTTCTTACAAAGTGAACAAAATGTCCTCATTAATATGTTAAAATGCAGAATTTGGGAATGACAAAGGAAAATTCATGACCGAAAATTTGTTTGGAGATGAGACCTTGAGCAGAATTCACAGACAGAGTCTGCTATGTGTGGTTCTAATACATAGACAAATTCATAAGACATACTGAAAAATGACACAACAGGACTGCTGAAGCAATTCATTACTGTATAGCTACTGCACAGTACATATGAAGTCAGCCACAAAGTACGCATAACATCATTAATGACATTTGAAATTCAGTTACAGAGGCGTGATAAAGAGACAGTACTGTATCAATGTATGTTGGTGCAAAGACAATGGTCTCAAATTAAATGAAAAAATGCAACATAGTTCATTTTAGTAAGCAAAACAGTTTAATTTGTCATACAGATACTGCACTCCTCAAATCAGACACTGTTGTAAGGGATTTAGGAACTCTTGTTGATAATTCATTATCATTTGAGCAGCATGTCTCCACAGTAGCTTAGAAAGCCTTCTAGCTGGATCATTTAATTTCCACAGGCGTCTCTACTAGATCAAATGAAGTCTTAATTCCCCTTTACTCATATCTCATCATGCAATGCACATTTTGGCACATCTTTGTCTAAGCATATCACACAGTATAGGAGATCTCAAAAAATAAGAACTAGAAATACCAGTGACCTCTAAAATCTTAGCTATCAGGAAGAGACTGTCAGCCCTTTGTCTCTATTTAGTCTATTACTTCCTCCTCCTCCTCCTTTGAGATCTGTGCCTAACCTTTTGAGCCAAGAAAAATATAACACGATTTGACTCCCTATTCCTTTACAGAACTAATGGTACTTCTAATACAGCATATAAATAAGACACATTGGCTTTACAGCTTCATATCCCAACATATTCCTCAGTTCTGGAACAAACTTCTACTACATGTGAAACAGAGTAGCTCCCTTGCCTCCTTCAGGATCATACTGGATAATTGGATGGCCAGCCTCAAATTCTCCCATGGTCTATCCTGTGTAGCCCTCCTTCCTGGAAGACCCCCTTCATTCAATTTCCATTTGTGATGGTCTGTTCTGGTCCTGCTCAGATGGTCTGCCACTACATTTTGATATGACAAAATGTAAGATACTTAAAGAGTTAAACAGTGCTGAAGAGCTACCTCCCAAGTCATCATACCCAGCATGCACAGAGGGTAAGACCTAGTGCCCCCCATTTTTTTATGTACCACATCACCTGCAGAGTTCTTGGGGACCACAGATGATGAAGAGATTTTATAGTATGGCTCACAGCTAATAACACTTTGACATTTATTCGCTTTGGTTTGTCTGAAGAATTCCACAGGCCTTGCACCTTTACCCCACAGAAACTGCTTCCCAAGCAAAACATGAAGTGTCTGTAGTTAGAGAATGATTTGGGGCAGAAAAAAAAGGAGAGACCTGGGTTTCGAGCCATTTGCTGTCTCCATCAGTGCAGTTACTTTTTGACAAAGCCCAACACTGGAATCTGAAATTCTAGAGGATGAGAATGTTGGGAGGAGGGGAGGGTACAGACTATGGATATAGTTGTTCTGAAGGATTAGACTCTCCCTTTTTTCCTGACAGAATTCCTGTTTTTTTTTTTGTTCCCTTCCTGCCATCTTTTTGTTCCCTATCTGCCAGGAGGTGGTAGGGCTTGCTTATTTATTGAGGTGCATCTTTATTGACTTTTCAAAAGCCTTTGACCTTGTTGACCACATCCTTCTCCCTCACCTGTAACAGGTAGTCATCAGTCCCACGTCTTTAACTATCGCAACAATCTCCACTTTTCCACTAAAGATAAAGATTTCCAGCTGAGTCAGCCTTCAAAAAGATGTGCCACCATAAAGTTCCCTACTTCCTTCTCTATTATTTTCCATATTTATAAATAAACTTCCTATTGAATAACCTCATATTCCCTTTCTTTTCTACACAAGTGATATAGTACTGTTTCAAAAAAAAAAGAAAAAGAAAAAAAACAGCTTGGTACCCAACCTCCAGACAGACCTGCAAGCCGCTTTCCTAGCCTAATCCACTGTTTCAAAAAAAAAAAAAATGACTTTTGTACCAAAGAGACACTTAAAAATACACAACTATTTGCATATCTAGGATCACAACATCTCCCCCTAAAAAAACACCACCTCTTTTAAATACCATGCCATTTGGCCTGACACCTTCTCCTCATTGACTACTTAAAGAAATAGTTAACTAATGAGATCTACCCCTTTCTTGCTAACACCTCTAAAACAACCATAGGCAAAGGCGTTCTACTCTCCCAAACTGAATACAGTCTCCCCTCATATCCTCAATATCAAAATCAAACACTAAACATTCAAACAATAATCTACAGAATCTGTAAATTTATTACCCAGTACTCTAATGCTAAACACCTCTGTAAAACCATGAAAACATGAAACGGCTCCCTGTTTAACAAAGGGTTCACAGTTTCCTAATATCCCAAATATTCAAACTCCTAGTCAACCAGACATTCCCTCCCCTAGCAGCTAAATTAATTGAATATCCTTTCTCTTACAGCTTCATAAATCATAACTCCGCCCCTGTACTGCAACCTCTGGAAACTGAACTCCATTGTAAAGATCCGTTCTGCTCTATACTAAGTCCAAAACTTTGGGATAGTATTGCCTAACCAATACCTCATGTTCCCAAAATTTAGGACTCAGCAAAGGCCCACCTCCTCTCATCAGCCAAATGTCATTGCCTCTTGTCCAGCTATATAATTTAACCTGAGCTACAGCACTCTCTTTCTTTTACTAGTGGCCCTCATATGGCAGGTTCTGCTTCACTTTTCATTTACATAATCTTTTGCTTAAAATAATTTCTAATTCCAACTTCTCACAACCTGTGGCATTCTTCACAACTCTCAGTTATCCTTTCATTCCTACTTACACAACACACAGCTGTCATTATCACAAAGACATCTAATTGTCTGTATGACATTTATCTTATTTGTAAATAATGTATATTGCACATGTAGCTACTCTTTACGTTTTTGTTAGCTGATAATGGTATTATACAGATGTATATTTACATTACACTCTTATTATATGTAATTCTGATTTTCTCTGTATTTACAGGCTTAGACTGAAATTGGTCACTTATGATCAGTGCTCTACCCCAGTAAACAGATTTTAAATTAATAAAATAAATAAGTACTTCCACTGAGGCGCAGTATAAAACTGAACGGAATAGCTCAGACAAATATTTGAACACTATAGGCATACCCTCTTTCTGAAGGTGCTGAACTCTTTTTGGTATCGGGGGGGATAATCATTTCCATTCAGCTAGATGGAATTTCTTTGTACTTGGTCTTCTAGCTTTCCTCATGATCTTTAGCATGTCCTCAAAGAAAGGGACACCAAGGAATAGCAGGATCATATCCTCCAAGCTTCTAGAGAGAGTGTGGACATTTGGGGGTGTATACAGGACCTCTCTTGGCTCACTAGGTGAGGCAGCAGTACAGATTTCCCTTATCATCAGAATCAGGTGGGATAATCAGTGCTGCCTGGACCAGAATGAGGCCAACAGGATTATTCGTGGCCTGTTCTTCAATTTTTGTCCTGTTCTGGGGAGCCAGAGTTTGAGGGAGAAAGTACACAGAAATCAAGCTGTCCTTTCTAGAGATGATTAGAATTCTGATTCAGAATTTAAAATTTACATATAAAAAACATGGACCAGCAGTAGACTGGGTGATCGTCATGCACATATTTGGTTGCTTTGACTAAAGTAAAATTAATGACACGATAAAGCATGAAGACTTGCTCATTTCTTGATGCTTTCTGAGCTAAGTGGTCCCTCTAGGTTAATAAAAGTTTGTGTCATTTTGGCAGAGATTATGTGGGAAAGTTTGCAGTATGCCTGACCTTCAAAAGAAAGAGAGCTGCATTTTCTATTGTTGTCCTTCCTTTTTTTTTCTTTTAAATGTACTTTGTGCACATCATAATAGTGGAGATATAAATGTATTTTTTTAATTTTTGTTCACGTTTTGCCTGCTGACTAGAACATATTTTGGCAGGTGAATCAGGTGGGTCATAGAGTCTGGCAGACTTTGACTAGAATAGACGGCAAGGGACTTGAATGTCATTACTGCTGGTTTGGGGGAAACAAAGCTGAATGGTGAATGATGGCGCAGCCCTTGTGACTGGTGGGTCAAACAGTGCATGTTCTCTCACTACATGCATTTGACTTTTTGAGTGGTGTGCCATTATGGAAGTCGAAGGCATCCACTCACATTCACATCCACCTCTGAATGTTGACATTTTCTTCATTCATCCCCATCCTCATCAGGGGGAGTAATGTACTAGATAGACCCCCAGAAGCATTCTCCCTTCCCCTGTCCCATAAGAGAGGTAAGCAGGTACTTCTGTATTCCTGACATTGGCTACTGTAGCACTTGTTCCACTATCTGAACCCAGAGACACAGGCTACTCTAGTACTTGTTCTACTATCTGAACCCACAGACATAGGCTACCCTAGTACTTGTTCCACTATCTGAATCCAGAGACATAGGCTACTCTAGTACTTGTGCCACTATCTGAACCCAGAGACATAGGCTACTCTAGTACTTGTTCCACTATCTGAACCCAGAGACATAGGCTACTCTAGTACTTGTGTCACTATCTGAACCCAGAGACATAGGCTACTCTAGTACTTGTGCCACTATCTGAACCCAGAGACATAGGCTACTCTAGTACTTGTTCCACTATCTGGACCCAGAGACATAGGCTACTCAAGTACTTGTTCCACTATCTGAACCCAGAGACATAGGCTACTCTAGCACTTGTTCTACTATCTGAACCCAGAGACATAGGGTACTCTAGTACTTGTGCCACTCTCGGAACCCAGAGACATAGGCTACTCTAGTACTTGTTCCACTGTCTGAACCCAGAGACATAGGCTACTCTAGCACTTGTTCCACTATCTGAACCCAGAGACATAGGCTACTCTAGCACTTGTTCCACTATCTGAACTCAGATTGCTTTATTTCTCTGTGCCACAGAAATTATGGTTCATGCAGCTTTAGCAGGGTATATACCAGCAAATGTCAAAACTAATAGATTCATAGATTGTTACTAGGCTAATGACCCAGGAGGGCTTTTCTAAGCTTAGCCAAGTTTTCCTGAAGGAATAATGATGTGCTGTATTCAAATAGGATATTGAGGGCCAGGCATTTATAAGCTACCTCTGTCCATAAGGGACATGGGTACCAGGCCTGATGTAAATTTCCTGTTCCACATTCACTGGTCTAGGTTGTGCTTAAACTGGATAACAGATGAACTCAGCTTCACATGGATGGGAAGCCTGTTCGATAAGAGGGGCAGTCTCTGGGACAAATATTTGTCTCTCCAGTATGTTCTATTTAAGTTACAGACAAAAACATTCAGGTCCCTCGACCTTGTATTATTGGTAATCTTTGATTTATGAATATGAAGGAGATTCATAAGTGTGGGGTTTGCAGATGCCTTGTAAGCCAGGATAGATTACCCCTAAAGAATCTATAGGAGACTGAGTAGAGGGAAAAAGCTTTAAGACACTCTGCATAAGGCAGGTAATATCTATAATGTGACCATTTAAATAACCAGGTTTTCCAGTACATTCCAATACATGACCCTCTTTATGGTTTAACATAGCCACCGCCATTACACTAGGAATTATTTATTCTTTTATCTTTTCCTGCCTCTTCTTCTCCTGATTTAATACATCACAGCTGCAGCTAGCAATTATTTTTGTAACTGATATATAGTGAGTATGCCAGTTGTTTTCCCATTTAGTGTCATCTACAGCTTTATTAGTTTATATCACTACAATGGTTGTTGTGCTTATTAACTGATTAACATGATGACATATACATTTAGTGTGAATATTCTATGTTGCTGTTCTCAGAATTTACAGACAAGATGAAGATCCTTCATAACTCCTCTTTTGTGGTTTTACAGTCATTTGGGTGAATTTGTCAAGCCAGCACCCCTATTTACATGGGTCTATATCATATTCTCAAAAGCTGACAATGTCGAATCTGACATTGTTTACACGAGAATATCGAAGGCTCAGAATCTCGAGCATGTAAACGGAAATCTCCGTAAGGGGAGATTTCCATTTACTGCAATGTAGTGCGGTCTCGGAGTTGATATATTTAAGTAGTGGGTTGTGTGGGGGGCTTGCCCCCCTGCTTAAACTCGTTAGGGTACTTTTTTCTTTTCTTTTTTGTTTTTTTATAAGGTTGATGTTTGAAGACATCGACCATATGGTGTCGACCATATGTTGTTCGATGTTTTCAACCATCAATCTTATAATATAGACCCATTTACACAGCAGTGGTTGCCTTGTAAAATACCCTGCCTAAGGACGGATCTTGATGCCAGTAGGATTCATATATTGTTTTGTAAAAATTGCAAAGGTACTTAATCACTGAGGTAGAGCTTTTCAGAATATGTCACAGACAGTCTCCCTCAAAGCATGCAAAGTGCTTGCGCTTCCCTTAGACATTAAAACAGTACTTTGGGCATCGAAGTAAAGAAGCGTTAGTAGCACAACAGGTAATATACTTGCCTTTGGTGAAGAAGGCTGTGGGTTCTAAATCCATGTCATGTAGACAGAGTGCTGATACTTTGGGGTGTACTTTAAGGTGGGGATGAGGGTGCTGCACTCCTGAGCATGTCCTCCTTTGGATGAGGTGCCTAGTAACTAAGTAGCATATGCTGTGCTGTGACATTCAGGAGTGGACTAAAAAATATCAGTACTTTGTTTTACACAACCAGTATTTTGCACTTTGCTTTTACTACTGATTTACAGTAAAATACTCAATTACTTGACTGTTCTCCTTTTACATTAGGCCCCGTCCCAAATAAAAGTAATATCTTGGAGTTGAAGAGAACATTTTCAGACTTGCTTGAGTGTGCCTTCTCAGGGATACCAGATTCAGCATTTGAAAAAGTGTGCATTAGCATTCTTAGTGCAGCCCCGCAGTTACGCACAGAATAACAGTGGGAAACCATAACTAAGATTACAACTTTGCAGCATCATACTGAGGGAACAGATGTTCACTGCCTTACATGTTTCTAAAAGGACTTTTTACACATATCACTAAATCTGCAAAGGAACACTACACTGCCCTTCCCAAAGTAATTTGGTATTTTCACAATCTACTTTTCTTATCTGCTCCACAGTTATACACTGTGAAGTGACATTAAAATGTCGCAGTAATCATCTCATCTCCGTGGCACGGCAGGATGACAAACCTGTCCTTTCCTTGCTTCTTGTTGCCCACATAAACATAGTCACTATAATATTTTTTCCACGATGGTCTGCTGTGTGTTTTCTTGTAGTTTCTCTTTCTTTATGGTCTTGCAAAGTAAAAATTGTCTACAACTCACTCTGAAATGGAGCCCTTTTTCTGCAGTTTGCTATTAATATATTTTTTTTACAGTTTTTACTCCCAAAAAAGCAATACATTTTATTTTATATCATTTTCATTAGCTTAACATGTTGAATACCTATTCCATTCATTTTTACTATTATCCACATACTGTTTTTTTTTAAACTAGGCCTTTTCTGCTATTCAGAAGTCTTGTAGTAAGAAGTAATTAAACAGTGTTAAAGGAAATCTGTGATTTGTCAGTTTATTTTTTTTAGCATGATTTAATATCTTCGTCATCCTGTTTTTGAATACAATCTGAAAACTCTACAATACAGCTACATTTTTCATTGAATATATGAACATGAACCAGTTTTGCATTAGTGCTTCTTGGATAGAGATAATTTTATTCTACCAGTTTTGGTGATTTAGCGTTAGTGCTTCTTGGATAGGAATCATTTTATTCTACCAGTTTTGGTGATTTAGCGTTAGTGCTTCTTGGATAGAGATCATTTTATTCTACCAGTTTTGGTGATTTAGCATTAGTGCTTCTTGGATAGGAATCATTTTATTCTACCAGTTTTGGTGATTTAGCGTTAGTGCTTCTTGGATAGAGATCATTTTATTCTACCAGTTTTGGTGATTTAGCATTAGTGCTTCTTGGATAGGAATCATTTTATTCTACCAGTTTTGGTGATTTAGCGTTAGTGCTTCTTGGATAGAGATCATTTTATTCTACCAGTTTTGGTGATTTAGCATTAGTGCTTCTTGGATAGTGATCATTTTATTCTACTGTTGCAGCATTAGACATGCCCCAGTATATGTACATTTCAATGAAATTATAACATCTCTGTCTCAGAATATCGATTAGTGCACTTTTGCTTTTATTGTTCAGATACAAATGACAGATATTCATAAAAACCTTGCTTAAAACTGTACATGTAATGCATTTTGTATTAGTCTTTCTACTATTTGAAAAATTATCTCTTTTTACCTTTACCTGAACTGATACTCTGGATGTCCCTCATATTTTCCAGGAGGACATTGGGCAGTATAGAATGCACTGGAGAGTAATTAGACCTTTCCAAGTACTGAGGTTGGAAATATTTTAATATTTTTATATCTGTTTTATTACTTTCATAGGATCATAGAAAGTTACTAGGCTAACAGCACCAGGGCCCTTACAAGCCTATCCAAGTTCAACCCATGTTCCCAAGAGTGTCTGGTTCAGAGAACACATCGCCATTTGATAATATCAAGATACATAAAATGAGGCATAGGTCCATATCTGAAACTGGGTTGAGGGAGGGAAATTTACAATTCCAGATCATTCACACCATATACACAACCATGTCTCATAACCAATATGTACAGCATTGGGTCCAGAATGAAATGCAAAACATTAAAGAGAAATGTGCAACCTAGACAACTACTATGCAAACAAAATGAACCAGAGGGTGTACTATCATATCCTCCACTTGTACAATAAAACAAATTAAACATAAAATGGGCAGTGTTCATAAAATTAAATTAGAATGAATGGCTGTTGATGGTGAGGAAGTGAATTATGATTTCGTTTTTCAGGATGTTTGGGTCTTGTCAAAGACTTGAAGATAAAGCTCTTACTGCGTTGTGAATGGGGCCCCTTAGCAAACCAGTTAAGACAGATAACACTATGCTAGAGGAAAGATGGTACAGCTATTAGTATAGAATTATTGTCAAGCATTTGGAAGTAAAGATAATGCAGCTGAATATTAAGAAAGAAGCTGTTTAGATAGGAGGAGAAAGTAATTAGTGTCAATTTAAATTTGAGATGGTTAATGGATAGCAAATGGTTGCTGTACGTGAGAAGACTTAAAATGCAATCTGATTTTCACAGTAGGTGGTGAGTCAGAAGAATAATTTGTCACACAAAATAATGAAAGTGGATACTATAAGGAGTTTTAAAAAGTCATTAGATCAATATGAGTCATAAGAAATATGATACACAATCACTCTGACAGTTATGCTTATGACTAGTTTCTCTGTTGTCATGGGTGGTGGCAATGTAAACAACAGCAAACAAATTCTTAATGAAGCAGTGCTGAAACTGGTGAGGAGTCACTGAAACCACTGAAGAAGGCATTCTAAAGGAGAAGTGTTCTATGCACTATACTGCATTATACTACAGTTATAGAGAATCTGTAAGGTTTTAAACTTCACATCTATTTTTTGTCTTTTGCAAGACCACCCAGTTAAATCACAGAAGTGATCATCCTGAATCAGGTTGACAAATGTAATTATCTGAAGCATATGTTGTATAGAAACAATTTGTTATTCTGTAAAGGTATATCAGAAATCAAATTTTTCATTACAACTCTTTTCCATAGCATTTATGTTAAAATCATCTAAAGGGAGGTACCTACAGCTGTTGCTGTGTGAGTACTTCTGGTTCTAATGTCTGCAAGACATTTCATTATAGTTAGTAAAGTTAAACATTTTACTAAACATATTACTATATATACAAATAAGATGCTAATTAATATTTATGCAGCAGTCACAGTTTAACTGTATTCTTTTAAAATTAAGTCTGGGCAAAGGCATTTCATGACAAACATATTTGCATTTTCTTCAAAATGTTTTCTTACCCTTGCATTTATCTTAACCATTAAATGGTAATGTGGGGGCTGAGTCTATGGCATCAGATTAAAGATGGCATAACCATATGAGGACTGAGTCTATGACATCAAATTAAAGACATTATAACCATATGGGGACTGAGTCTATGACATCAGATTAAAGACATTATAACTGTGTGGGGACTGAGTCTATGACATCAGATTAAAGACGTTATAACCATATGGGGACTGAGTCTATGACATCAGATTAAAGATGTTGTAACCGTGTGGGGACTGAGTCTATGACATCAGATTAAAGACATTATAACCATATGGGGGCTGAGTCTATGACATCAGATTAAAGATGTTGTAACTGTGTGGGGGTATGACATCAGATTAAAGACGTTATAACCGTATGGGGACTGAGTCTATGACATCAGATTACAGGCATTATAACCATTTTTATTCCCACTCTACAGACACATACTAATATTCCAGACCTATAGGACTTTCTCATATTACTGCCTTCTGAAAACCACAGCCACAGAGTCAAAGAGGCTGATTTAGATCACTAAAACTGTAGTACTAAATATTAAAGTAGCATACTGCTTAGAAAAGTATTTGGTCACTTCCACATGACTACATTTTTTTTGCTCTGCTCGGACGATATTTATACCAGTCCAGTCTCCAGTGCCCTACATCCACACTGGGTCTAACAGCATTCTTGTATTCCCCCCCTCGGACTTGCTCCCTTGTTGCTGCGGCTGGTCGTGGATCTTAAAAAGGCATCCTGGGGGCTTGGCTAGATGTGCTTCTATTTTATGTCTTTTTTTATGCCCTACCTACTTTTCCCTTTCCCTGTCCTCTCACACTCACTGGTTGCATTAGAGGGCAACTCCCCTCTTTGGACCACACCTCCCCTTAGGAAGCACCACCACTGAGCATCCTCTCACCAGGATGGACACACCCATTACTCCCTACAGCTTCATCAGTCGCCTGAGCCATTAACTGAAATTAGGTCGGCAAAGCCATAGTTAGGGCTTGATACCTCTATGCCACAAGATTGGCCGCATGCACAACTTTTGTGGCAGTACATGCACACACACACACACACACACACACACACACACACACACACACACACACACACACACACACACACACACACACACCAAACAGACAATACCCCTATAATAATAGTGTCAGTGTCTCCACTCGAACAGTAGCTTGTCTATACTTGGAGTTACCCAAGGGACACCACTGTAAGTAAACTATACTTACACCTATGTGTGGCTGATGACTGCCCTTTTGCCACTTAATTCCACTCTTAGACTCCATCTGCAAATGCTTACTTACTCCGTCCTGCTCATTTACACCATAAATAACATTTACATCTCTGAGCCAAATGATTCATTCGACATTTCTATTTATTCTTTTATTACAAATCCTCTTTCTTGGCAAAGTACATTCCTTGGACCATCACCAAGTTGCTCATCCGACTACATTATATTTGCATAATTTCTAGGTTCTGCAACTTAATCAAGAGCTTTCCTCATAATAAATATTGTAGCATATTATTAAGTGTACAAAATATGGTCAAAAATACCTCACTTGGATAGCTTACATTTCTGTTTATTGCCAAAAATAATACAGTAGAGCTCTTTCTGTTTAGGTCCCCCACACTGTGGTATTAGAAATCAGCTTTGTGTTGAAATCCCATAAGTATTTTTCCATGTTCAAGCTTTCTCTTGTACTAACTGTGCCCATTTTTAGCCAGTCTTCAACTATGCTCTGTAATTAATGCTGTTCACTGTACCACTAAACAGCTGCAGTGCAAAACTCAAGCCAGCTGATCTCAGCTCAAAAAAGCCCAGTGATTTTATGTTTTTATTATAATGCTTCCTTCAGATATAAAGGCTCCATCCTTTTTTCTTCATCAGCTCTCCTATAAATCATTTCTATTTGCTCCATAAAGTAAAATCTGCTGCTTTATTGCTTTAAAATAAATTATTTATACAAAGTCCTACACATATATCACAGCCTAAGGAATGAAAAGCTGTCAAGTATGAGATTTGTATATATGTGTACGTGTGCGTGTATGTGTATGTGTATGTGTGTGTGTGTGTGTGTGTGTGTGTGTGTGTGTGTGTGTGTGTGTGTGTGTGTGTGTGTGTGTGTGTGTGTGTGTGTGTGTGTATGTGTGTGTGTGTGTGTGTGTGTGTGTGTGTGTGTGTGTGTGTGTGTGTGTGTGTGTGTGTGTGTGTGTGTGTGTGTATGTGTGTGTGTGTGTGTGTGTGTGTGTGTGTGTGTGTGTGTGTGTGTGTGTGTGTGTGTGTGTGTGTGTGTGTGTGTGTGTGTGTGTGTGTGTGTGTGTGTGTGTGTGTGTGTGTGTATATGTGTGTGTGTGTGTGTGTGTGTATATGTGTGTGTGTGTGTGTGTGTGTGTGTGTGTGTGTGTGTGTGTGTGTGTGTGTGTATGTGTGTGTGTGTGTGTGTGTGTGTGTGTGTGTGTGTGTGTATATGTGTGTGTGTGTGTGTGTGTGTGTGTGTGTGTGTGTGTGTGTGTGTGCACGTGCATGTACAAACAGATGCACACACAAATCTCTGCCTCTCTATATTTATATGTATTTACACTACCATTTTTTTCTTTGCTTTTTGAAATCATTCCCCAGACGATTATCAAGATTCCCAGAGGAATCTGTTTGGCAGTTTAGGAACCAGTGCTTAGTTCCATATGTAGTATTGGAAACTGAAGGGTAAACAGACAAGAAAGTTTAAAAACAGCCACTCGGGAAATCAACAAGTTCTGCTTGTCATGGAAAGCAGTCCATATGCAGTAATGTAACTTATGTGATTTATTCCTGGACTGAAATTTAGGTAAAATGCCATACACATGGCTTTATCAGCTTTACCCAGTGGAACATTTGCTACAGCAGTGAAAACCATTTGCGTTGCATACTTTTGAATGCATACATATTTTAAATTCATATGTGCTCGCTCCTTATTTTTATAAAGTCTCATTTATTTCCGTCCTATCTTCAGAACTGACACACATATTCAAACCAGTCTTACAAAGATTTAATAAGGAAACTGAACAAGGAAACATAAGTGACTTATGAATCTATAATACCTTCTATATAATTAGCACAAAAGTAATGATTTCAACTATAGCTTGGATATAATTGTACATTCAGAAGTGTTTTCCCTAGTGACCCTGTTCAAGTACTAAAACTACATATCCTATTAATAAACAAATACATGTGAGACTTTATGCTTGCAAAAAAAGCAAACTGGAAACTCTGAAGAAACAAAAAGACCATTCAGAATAATATTAAAGTAAAAGCAAACAAATTCAGATTGTGAACTTTCACTGTGAACATATGACATCTATAGTGAAGTCGATCGACATTGTCCATTAAAGATTTCAAACTTCACTCTGTCAATATTCTCAGGAGGTAGTAATTTCATTCTGTATGATCTTCAGGTCATTCTCTCATGCAGGGCTTTCAAATGACCCAGTTGTTATTAGCAGTCCACAGGTTGAATAAGTAAACTTACTGTACAGTGCTAAGAAACCTCTACTGTTTGAATGTTTCTTGAGATTTGATGTATATCTGTTAACACAAAATTGATGCAATATTGCAATATTATATATATATATATATATATATATATATATATATATATATATATATATATATATATATATATATACATATATATACACACACAAACACATGATGTCAAAATAACAAATTTCCATAATGTCAAGTTGCAAAACAGGAGGATGGAAAAGACAAACGTTTATATTTACGAATGTACAGATCATTGTAAATTTTCCCATAGTAAGTAAATAATCAGTCAACAAAACTTAAAAAAAAACTGAAGCAAATAAAACCCACCCAAGTGGGGGGCTTCACCCCCTCCAACTAAATATAGCAACTCCAAGATCACACTACAATAGAGAAAAGGGCTAAGTTCACCACATTGGCCAACTGATTCCTTTCATGTAGAAAACTTATGATGATCTGGATGTTCATGAATGTAAACTTCCGTTGTTTCTGTCTCGCCATTTTGCAACTCAATGTTTTGGCTTTCCGAGAATTTAGTATATATATATATATATATATATATATATATATATATATATATATATATATATATGGAATATACTTTTGTGATTCCAACACTTCATCTACAATATCTACTACTTTTCCTATAGTTGGTTCAATTTTAGCTTACGTCTTCCTGGCTATGGTATTTATGGTTACTGTCATTATTAGATTTGCTAATATCTGTACATTTTTTGTCAAATTCATTGAGTTCTCATAATCTAGAAACATAAAGTAACTTGTTAAGCATCACTACATTGTCAAGCACTTCTACTAATTGTTATAAACCCAGATTAAACAATTAATCCACGGACAAGACTTGTCAGACATGCACCCAAGTTACACATTTACCATGTGAGGTCTTCTTTACTGAACATTCACCTTTGCCTAACAACTGTGGAAGAAAATTCTGCAAACTTACTAATTTTTTGTTCGTTTCTTTTTTTGGTAGCATATGAATTCCCAGGTCCTATTGCTCAATTCCTCCACTTTCCCAAAACTTAGCTCATTTTATCCACTGCCTAACTTTTTAGCTCTTCTAATGTTATAACGCCTTGTTAACTAATCCTTTACTCATCTGTAAATCTCTTCTGGCCAGCATTAACAAAGAAATTAGGATCAGGCCTTAGATAGACTTCCTTTAAATTCCATCTGTCAACATGTTTGTCTTGTCCTAATCCTCTCTTTTTCATGATAGTTCATGTCTTGCATTTAAGAAGAAATTTGTCACTAGTATGGCATGTGAATTTTATATTATTAAAACTAACTCTGTAACATACAGTCTTCTGACATAAAAATGTTGTCCTTAGAAGCATTTGTTAATAATAGCTACAACATTTGACTGAGCAATCTGGCAGTTACAGGGACTAATGTGCAAACAGCTTGTTTTATGATTTTCCATAATGATGGGGAGGGGTCATTAAAGACAAACAATTTGTTTAGGTTAAAGTGGTATTAGATGGGGCTTTGAATAAGTTCATTCAGCTCCATGTTTGTTTCTCAAAGCAAGAAAATAAGGGAAGGAACCTTTAAAAATAATTTGTATTATTTGTGTATTTATTCCTATATTTCCATACAATGTAAATTTACTGTGGTCTCAGGTTTTCCCCTTTTCAGTGTTCCAAAGAGCAAATCAATTTTGGGTTGCTTGATACACAAAAAAGTCAAATACAATGATGATCATGATTCCATTCCAAGTGATCTTCTTCTTCTTCATATAACTGTCCACCACCAGTGCATTACATTGTATATAACGTGCTTTATCTTATTTTTCCCACTGTTTCTATGGTATGCACTTTAAAAAAAAGTATTTTTTGTCTTTTAAGTGCTCTCCAGTCACTGGAATATTTCTACTTCTATTCCAGTCTTGGGTTACATTATTCAGAAATCCATTTTTATCTGTGTATATCAGTCTACCCTGATAACCTACCATTATCTTCCCAAGACTTAAACCATTCTTACGTGTGCATCACATGCCCTCACAAGACTTAAACCATTCTTATGTGTGCTTCATATGATCTCACAAGACTTAAATCATTCTTATGTGTGCATTATATGCCCTTACAAGACTTAAACCATTCTTATGTGTGCATCATGTGCCCTTACAAGACTTAAACCATTCTTACGTGTGCATCATATGCCCTCACAAGACTTAAACCATTCTTACGTGTGCATCATATGCCCTCACAAGACTTAATCCATTCTTACGTGTGCTTCATATGATCTCACAAGACTTAAATCATTCTTATGTGTGCATTATATGCCCTTACAAGACTTAAACCAGTCTTACGTGTGCATCATATGCCCTCACAAGACTTACGTGTACAGCATATGCCCTCAGTTCCCTTTTATACCCCACTCATAGTATTTCTGTGTATTCACTAACCTGCTTTTCTTCTCACCTTTTGTTGTATGTACAAATCTCTTTCTTTTTATACTTCCCTTCCTGCTAACTACATGCTCTATCTCTCTCTCTGTCTTATCTTTTTTCTGAAATCCTATCCCTACCATCTGTAGACTTTTTACTATCTTGTCTCCAGACTCTTTCAAGCTTTTTACATTTTGTGTTTTCTCATGATCTTGTGAATCATTCCAATATTAACTTGCCAGCTCCTCCTCTGTAAATTCGTTTTTCCCTTTATCCACCTCCTACTTCTTTTTGCTATGACCCCTAAACCACTTTTCCATCACAATTATCTGTCTTGACTTTCTTCTGATTCATTCTGCCTTCATTTATTTCCATGAATTTCTTAATGTGTCTTCAAGATTCCATCCATTCCTTAACTGCCTTGTCCCGTCTTCACCTGGTCCAGTTAACCAAAACAATCACATCAGTCTTGTGTTCCTTTCTGTGTTCCCTATATGGTTATCTAAACCTTTCTTTCTATAGTATAGTCTTTTTGTTGTATAATATTTATATCATAGTCTTACCTGTTGATATCAAACTAGCCCGAAGTTTCTGTTATCCAGTTTTAAGTGTTTTAGTTACTTTTTAAGTTACTGTTCTGTGCAGCATACTATTTATGGCTCGTAATGGATTGTATAAATGTAAGAGTGGCACAATATCACAGGATTTGTATGAAATATTTAAGTGTTTTTACTGGTATTTTTTCAGAAGAGGTTATGATTAACACACTCAGCGATACTGATTTGCGTCTGATGAATCAGTTTCAGGAGAGTCGGTGGTGTTGATTTGTGCACTCACTGTACTTCTTCCTGCTTCTCGTTCTTCTGATCACACCTTCTTAATCACTACATCCTCTTTCTACTGCTTTCATCTGTTACATCATTGCATATTAAACCTCACACCCTGCCCTTTAGCAAGCCCAGTTCTTGAAAGAGTTAATACTTCCCTTCCCACTCCCACTGTCAGAGTGGATCAAAAGTCAAAATGGAAGCAGGATAACATGAAGAAGAAGAAATGTATGATGGATAGGCTAGTAAGGTAATATTCTAATATCTTATTCTCCCTTTACAATTCGTTATTATTGCCCAATAACTGCCTGCCTACTAACCACTTCTTAGAATACAGTGCAGTTTGTATTGCCTCAGAGAGCTTCACAACTGACTTTCATTCCTTACTAAACAGTATACTATAGGTAACAATATCACTCTTCCTATTTTCCCAAACCTCCACCTTCTTTCACCTTCTTTACCATCCTTTTTCCTCTAATGCTTCCCCAACTCCTGCAATAAATCCTTCCTCCACAACATTTTACCCAGACCACCACAGCTGTCACTCATCTCCTCAGTTATTCCTCCCATCAGAGCCCCACCTTCTCTCATTCATCTTACTTCCTCGTTTAATGATCTGCATTTCAGTCTTTCTTCTCTCCTCTCCTTCCTGGCATCTGTCAAATGACGACACATACTCTGATATGGCGACCATGACGTATCTGCTTCATTCTTTAAATACCCCTCATTTCTCCTGGGACTCATTGAGAGGTCCAGTCAGCATTTATATTTGAGTCAATTAAAGATATTCTGTTACTTTTCCTTTGCTAACTGCTATTCACATCCTCATCAGACATTGCCTCCCCTACAAAGCCAGCATAGAATATAAAACGAATGGTGTGCTCCTCAGTTTGTGTTCAAGCATGAATGCTTCTAATGCAAATATCATCGCTCTTTAATGTGCTGATGACTATGCCATTTTAACACACAAGAATAATGCCCACATGGCAGTAAACAGGTTTGCAGAAGTTGACTGAAGTCTTTATCTTTCATTCATCCTCATGAAGACCAGTATATAAATTACCATCAGGAAGCAAAATATGCATTGTATTGTGCTTCCTATTGAAATATTGAGAGCTGACAAACTGAAAAACAAAAACTGAAAATGCAGAAGAGCAAATATTGAACATTGCTTTTCTCTTAAAAACTTATTTTTAGCAAGAGGTAAGCCCTCCTGCATTCTCAATGTGGGGGGGGGACCCCAACACCCCCAAAGCTATATAAACTAACTTCAAAAATGCTATACCTCAGAGAAAAGGGAATGTACTGAGAAATAACCATCTCAGACTTAGTATATTAAGCCTAGAAATTTGGCTATTCCATCTCGGCATTATGGGACTCCCTGTAGTGGGTCCCATATTTCGAATGGTTACCATTCTAATGCGCTGTATTATACCTAACCACATAAAATTAATGTGCAAATGTAGATACAGTAAATTTAAAGTCAGTGCAAATGAAGTAGTCATATATCACACCGAGAATTTAAATTATTTGGTAGGTAGTCAGAATGTCATCATTAAATTATTTTGAAGAATAATCAACTTAACCCTTTTCTATACTGGGGGTATTTTGATAAGTGGTCTTCCTCAATCTTTCAAAGAGTAAAAAGACAATGCTGAATTTCAGGTCGTACTTTTTAAGAACAGAGCACTGAAAAGCTCTTCCATTTGCATTTATTGTGGATCTACAGACTAGGAAAAATATTCCTGTGGTGGATCAGAGATTTTGAGCTTAACTATGGGAGACCATCGGTGAGAATTTTGTCATTGTACAATAGCCTGTCGTCACTACATCTGACTCCGATACTGCAGGAGCTATGCCACAAGGCCCAACCTGCAAATGTTTACGTTGAGAAGTTTGTCATTGTACAGTGTAATAATTTAACTTGAAGACCCTTGCTCTGTATTAACTTCAGCTAGTCAAATACATGCTTGTCCTGTGCTGGCAAGTGGCTTTAACATCCCCACTCTCCAAAAGAATATTCCTTGTACTCTAAGGACTACTTACTAAGTTGGACACTGTCCTTTCTCTTGACCAACAGAACACACTGTATATGCCAGTTACTTAGTCTCCCTGGCTGATAGGTTTCTGCATTCAGAAAATGAAAGCAAACCTATTCCACATTGTGCCTATTTGTTAATTGTTTTTTACTGGCTATAAACTGTTTACTCTCTGTTATAATTTGACTGTTCACAGAAACAATATACAAGCATGTTAATAGCTATATAGAGGTAGCTCTGCCCACAAGGAAGAAGTACAGAACTCACTGAAAATACAAACCGGCCTGGTGGAATCACATTAGTAGGCTGCATAACAGAAGGAAGAAGCACTCTCATCAAACTAAGCAAACAACTCAGAGGACAAATAAAGTCTACCAAAGACACATTTGAGGTAAATCTGACCTCCCAGTAAAAGGACAAATAAAAGTATTCTTTAGCTATGTCCGCATCCTCAAAGGCAATACACAATTGTGTGCAGAGCTCATTGTTAATGGAGCCACCTATACTGAGCCAGAAGATATAACAAACCTATATCCAAACCAGACAAATTCAGCTCTAACTCTACCCCTCCACCCACCCTTCAACCTCCTCTTAAGAGATACCATCAAATGTAACTCTCCCTACTATCACTAAGGAACAGCTCCTGAATGCTTTTTCTAAGGCCAAGAATGCTGTATCGATGGGCTCAGACAATATCTCAGGATGCCTTCTAAACAGCATGAAACATGACCAATTAAGGCCCTCTGGAATTGCTATTTAACTGCAGCCTCCAAATAGGCTTCATGCCTCACAAATGGAGAACAACAACAGTCATCCCTCTGCACAAAGGTGGGCCAACTGCAGACCCATAAGTCTCACTACTCTCATATACAAAGCCATGGAAAGAATTATCATGAAAATGATCAGTAATGACACAGGAAACCTCCAAACACTGGACCCAACCCAATTTGGTTTCATCAAAGGCAGGTCATGCCTACTCAACCTGGTGGACTTCTTTGAGAAGGTCACCAAAGCAATGGATGAGGGCAAAATGGTTCATACTGGCTACCTTAAATTGGCCAAAGCATTTGACACAATACCTCACTCAGGCATTGTTGACAAACTCAAGAGGTTAGGTATAAACCCTTATGTCACCCAATGGATAGCCAGCTAGCTCACAGACAGAACTCAGGAAGTTAGAACTGGGGAGTCCACTTCTACAAAAAGGTCAGTCACAAGTGGAATCCCTCAAGGATTAGTCCTGGAACCTCCCATTTTTGGCATTTACTTCTCTGAAGTCAAGGCCAATGTCAAGGGCCTCTGGCTGACTAAATTTGAAGATGACTGCAAATTAGGAGAAGTCATAGAATGCCCCACTGATACAAATGTGTCCAGTAAAGGGCTGCCACAAATGACTTGTATCAGAGCCATGGAATAAAACTAAATGTCAAGAAATGCTTAATACTATCCTTTGGTAAGTCATCCACCCCTGGTAACTATCATATTGACAACAACCCCCTCCCCTTAGAGTTGACCTATTAGTCAGGGTCTTAGGGTCTTAGGGATACATATGGAGAGTAATCTAGCCTTTGACCATCACGTGCCTACAGTAGTGAGGAACTCATTCTATGTTTGGCAACTTATAAACAAAGGTATGGCATCTAGATCCTAGGAGGTAATTGTTCTACTGTAGTCAGAATTCATCAGACATATCACTGAGTAGAGTGCCCACTTTGGTATGTACCTAACCAGGCACATCTGATAACTGGAACATTTACAGAGTTCCCTCACTAAAAGAATATAGGTCATACGTAAGATTCCCTATGCAGACCACCTCAAAACCCTATCACTGTATTTTGTCTCTTCCAGGCTTTTGAGGGGAGGTCTATGCCTGGCATACAAGGCATTGTCAGATCCCACCCAAATGGACCTCCTGCATATCTGCAAAAGAAACAGCACCAAAATTATCCATTTTGTAGATTTAATTCTTCCCTGTGATATAAATAGAACCTGCTGGAGAGACAGGTATGTATCCCAGACACTACCCCTTTTCTGGAACAGGCTCTCCATCCATGGGAAGCAGAGTTCCTCCCTTACCCACTTCAAGCGTAGCTTGTAATTCTTTCATCCCCATGCCCGTTTACCTGTTTACACTTATCAAGGGTACCAGAACTTGTGAGGGATTTGGGATGAATGGCTAGGCTTAAAAAGATCGTAATGGTTGTTAGCCTAGTACACAGCTATTAAGGTATGAACCTTTAAGGGAATACAGCTTCTATTACAATAATAAAGGTACCTGATTAACATGTAAAACTAAGTAAGGTACATATTGTGGTAACTTATGGTAATTCAGTGTATGAAGAAGTTGATTGTGAGAGGGAGTGTTGTTAGTCATTCTGTGAGTACTGCAAGATGTAACTTTTTCTAACCTTGAAAATACATGCAGTCATCTAAGTGGGTGACTATAGGTATGAGAGTTGAAAGTCAGAAGCTGTGGTTATCACAAACCTGGGAAAAACACAGTAGTATTAGCAACTCCTAACAACTAGCTCAGAGTACATGTACCACACTCTTTGCTACTTGCTGAAATAAAAAATAATAATGCCACAAAGAAGTTTCACCTTCTTAATACATTTAATCTTTTGATGTTTATCAACGTAAAGACCTCATGTGAAATCAGGGCTGTAGATCTTGGGCAGGGGATAACTGATGTAAGGCTTGCTTGATCCATCCATTTCCCTATAGGTTCATAATTTAGCACTGAGATAACTGCTCTGGTGGGACATTTTATGCCTAGCCAATTATCCCATATGAGAATCAAACCCTTGACCTTCTGTCTGGAAGGTAAACACCTTAACCATTATGCCAACCTCCCAACCAATGTAACCTATCTACCCTAGTTTAGTAGTAGTGTATTGGCTTACTCATAGGAACACATTATATTTGTTTCTCCTTTTGACCTCAGTACGTCTTCAGTGGTTCTTTTTTAGCTCTGTCCTCTGCTCACCATCAGCTCTCCCTCAGTCACCCTAATGATCATTCATTAGCTCTACAGTTCATTCCTGTTGTAAGGATTGGCTGAACAGAGACTGAGACTGTGATGAATGCTGATGGATGGAATGTCTACATTTATCCCTGCCAGTTCACTTGCTTATGCCTGCAGCATACAGGGGGGTGGTATGCATTGCGCACAGCAATGTCATTGTTCACCTCTGCAAGTACATAATAAAACAGCCTCACTCTCCCTTGTAGACAACACCTTGATGTGACCACTGGTCTCCATTGGTGATTCCGCCTTTTAGGTGCCCAGGTATACTCTCCTAATGATTCACACTTGGGAGGGAGTGAGCTGACTCTGCACCTTCACTCCTCACTCACACCAATGGGCTTTTTCAGTGCTGGGGCAGCTACTCAAACCCCAGTCACCTGGGGTGTAATCAGGGTTTCCTCTCTTTATACCATGGAACAAGCTTTTCTGTTTTCTTACAGATGCTCACCATGGTAAACAAATGCAAAATAAATAAATAAAGGTGTGCTTTATTTATTTTATTTTACATTTGTTAACCGGGAAAGTTCGACTGGACACATATCCATTTGTAGCGGAGGCCCAGGGAGAAAAGCTCTAATAGCATGACATCAAGAAATTACAAAGAATATCATACAGAGATATAGGTTCCATGGAAACATAAGTCAGGTATAGTTTAACAATTCCTTTAATAAAATTAGCATACAGTAATCCAATAATAGGGTTTATATAAAATATATATATATATATATATATATATATATATATATATATATATATATATTTTTTTTTTTTGTCTGTCTAAATTATGAGTACTCATAATATTTTGTTACAGAAATAACTGGTGGTTATTAAGCTTTACAGAGAAAGGAATTAGGGGACCTTTAGTAGAATCCTTGAACAAGGTATTGGTCCAAATTAACCTGGGGAGTAGCAGGAACAAAGCCAATTGTTTGAGAAGTGGGTTCTCAGCAGTTTCTTAAATTGAATAGTGGAGGTAGTGGAGGCTATTTGGCTAGGTAGTGCATTCCAGATTTTGGCAATAGTGCAGGCAAAGAGAGATTTGCCAGCATCATTTTTGTGTCTGATAACGCTTATTAGGTTTTGGGAACTAGATAGTAAGGCTCTGGTAGGGATGTGGGGGTTAATTACATTTTGTAATGCAGGGGAGGTTTCTGGAAAGTAGAAGAGATTATGCGCTATTATGAGTTGATTAAACAGAAGTAGTTGAGGTAGCTTGAGCCAATTGAGTTGGTTAAGGGTAAGACAGTGGTGGGATTTGTATGAGACTTCAGTAGCGAACTTGGCTATTTTGTTATAACAAGATTCCATTTTGTTCAGACCACTCTGGCGGAGATTAGTAAGGATGGGAGAGGCATAGAGAAGGATGGATAAGAGACAAATTCTTGCAATAGTAGCTTTGGTTTGTTTTGTGATAAGTGTTCCTACAGAGAAGCCCTAGTTTTTTATTAACTTTCTTAATGGTTTGCACTGTATGGATGTCAAATTTGAGGTTATTGTCTGTTTCTACACTTAACAGTTTAGTGTATATGTTTGGAGTGATTTGAATGTTATCTTTGGAGTGAATGGTGAAAGTGTTGTTGAGGGGGAGAACATGACCTTGGCTGAAAATAATTAATTTAGTTTTTTGGGAGGGTTAAGAATAAGTTTGATGTTTGTGAACCATGTTTCTGCTAGAGTAAAAGTGTTTTGGGTGAGGATTTGCAGTTCCTTTAAGGTGGGGTTATAAGGGTGGTGTCATCTGCGTATTGTACTACTGATGCTGTGAGTGAGGAGGAATTGATTTGGTTGGTGAACAGTGAGAACAATAGTGGGCCAAGGATGGATCCTTGAGGGACATCTATGGATACCGGCAGCAGGTGGGGCAGCCAGTCATGCCTGGTACCTGTCAAATCTTTTCGAACGTTACATGGTCGAGACCAAACGTTCAAAGTTTTGAGTGCTCGAAGATAGACTTTCAATGGCACCTTACAGTGCAGATAGGGAGAATTTCCCTTTTCTGCACTGAAGTGCGGTCTCGGAGTTGGTATATTTAAGTAGGGTGGGTGTGGGGGGCACAGGGGGGGCTTGCCTCCCTGCCTACACTGTTAAAGTTTTTTTTCTGTGTTTTCTTTTCTTTTTTTTTTTTTTATGTTTGAATATCCAAATGTCGAACATTTGGTCTCGACCATGTAATGTTCACCATTTTGGATGTTCAAACATTTAACATAGACCCAGTCATGCCATAGGACTGCTTGCTGCTGACCAGATAAGTAGCTAGTAAACCATGATATAGTGGAGGGGCTGAGGCTTAGAGTAGATAAAGTTTGGAGAAGAATGTTATGGTCTACCATGTCAAAGGCTTTAGATAAGTCTAAAAAAATGGAAGATACAAATAGTCCCTTGTTTCTATTGTGGTTAACTACATCTGTAAATGATAGCAATGCTGTGGTGGTGCTGTGGGATGGTCTAAAGTCATGCTGGGTTTTGGAGATTAAGTTGTTTTGTAAGAGGTACTGAAGTAGTTGGGAATGTACAACTCTCTTTAATATCTTGGATCTCTTTTGATATAGGTTCTTGTGCAGAAAGTATTCAGCATTAATTGTATAATTGTATTTTTTAGGTTTGCACATGTGTTGGCCATATTTGTACAGATATGAGGGTTCCGTGGCTGTAAACAGTCCTGTAGACTTGGCAGTAATGTTTATTGGCACACAAGGATAATAATACTAACAATGCCAGCTGTACATCACAAAATTCAACCCGATTTTCCTTAAATCCTCTGACAAGACTTTCTCCAATCTTTTTTAGTTGCTACAGCTTCTTCTCCAGTTGTGTGCTGTTTTGACCATTTTTGATTCCAGAGTCTTCTATTTTGCACATATTTCATACTGAACAAATCTGGTGTCAACCAATCTCATAATATTGCTATTTACATTTGCATTATTTTTTGTACATCAACCCTGTGGCTCTATCTTTGTATCATCAGTAAAAGCCAATTTTCCTTAGAGACCTTCCATGAGAAAGTACAGTTGAGTAAGTTCTTACCATAATGGTATGTGTCCTATTTCCCATTGTTGTAGTATTTCTTATGAAAGGGATATCCTGCCAAGGATAGCTGAACAAACAGCCAGCAAACCAAAGCCTTAGTACCTACTTGGTTGTTCTTCTTTCGGCTTTTCCCATTAGAGGTTGTCACAGCGGAACTCTGGTCCGCTAATGATTGGCAGTAGATTTTTATGCTGGCGAGGTGCCAGATCGATGCCCAACCTTCAACGAAGGCATGCCCATTCTATGCATGTCTTTTGAATGCCACTCAACTGCGGGGAGGACATGCAGACTCCACACAGAAGGTGCTCCAGCCGAGAATCAAATGGGAGAACCTCTTGCTGTGAGGCAACAACACTACCGCTGCACCACCACGGCTTCCCTTAGCACCTTCTTGGTACTGTACATCAAACATTTGTTCTATGTTCGCGGTGTAAGGTAAATAAGTGACGTGAGTACCTAGTCTTTAGAACTGAATTGCTCCTGGATAACCAGAGCAACCCAAGAGGAAAAGCAATTACATGTACATCCAGAAAGGGAAGAGGGACCCCCTCAGACAGAAGGTAAGAAACAGTGCACAACAGGGAAGGATGGAATATTGCAACTGTAAGAAGCAGAACATCTGTTTTGGTAAGATCTTACACAACTGTACTATGTCCTTTCTTATCAATGTAACAGTGTTCCATAGTAAAGAGAGTACAAAAGTTACTTACTTGAGAGGATGGAAGGAGGAAGCCACAGAGGAACCCTCCAACAACCCATGCAAAATGGCTCTGATAAAAACAGCTCTGGCCCTAGACATCACATCCAACTTGCAGTGCTTAGTAAAACTGTACAGAGAAGACCAAGTAGCAGCTTCTAAAATGGATATAGTACCCAGACCCTTGAAAAAAGCACCAGAGAAGGCTACCACCCCAGTAGAATCAGCACAAACAGAAAACGAAAGCTGCTTACCATGAACAGAATAGCAAAAAGAAGTGGCCTTAGAAATCCAAGAGGAGATGATTTGCTCAGAAACAGCTAAACAAAATCTCTTGGAATGGATGGAAACAAAGAGTTGCTCAGATTTCCTTATCTCCTTAATCTTATCCAGGTAATATCTGAGTTGCCTATGTATTCACTATCATTCTGCAAAGAAGGGGAAAAAAGAAGGAAGATGACTGGTCTGATTTAAAGACAACTCATTAACTACCTTAGATATAAAAGAAGAATTAGTATGAAGAGAAACCCTGTCCTTGAGAAAAAAAACAACAAAAAAAAAATGGGGAACTGCCATGAGTGCCTGAAGTTCAGACACTTTCTTGCTTGAAATAAGACCCATCAAGAGAACAGTTTTCTAAGTACACAGATGGAAAAAAAGAAAAAACTGCAGGCTCAAATAGTGTCTGAGTCAACTTTAAGAACAAAACTAAGGACTCAAGAAGGAGAGGTAGGCTTTTTTGGGGGCCTAATATAAAGAATGCCATTCAGAAATAGTTTTATTTCAAATCCAGAAAAAAGGAGTGGATTTAAGGGCAGACAAGCAGAGATGGTGGACAAATGAGCTTTAACAAATGAATATGCCAGGCCACAATTGAACAGTTCTGGCAGCTCACACAATAGGAATACCTACAGCAGGAGGGCTCACATCATATTTGTGACAGCAAACAGAAATTTTCTTCCACTTAGCTACATAGGTTTTTCCTACTAATGGGTTTTTGGCAAAACCCAAAGTACATCCTCAGAAAACTGGTGTTGAAAAGGAATCCAAATCCTGTCACCCAAAGAATCAAAGGAAGACTGAGTAAATGGGGGTGAATGAATGAGTAAATGGGGGTGAATGAATGAGTAAATGGGGGTGAATGGGAGATTCCTTGTCCTGTGTGAGAAGATCCATCTTATGAGGTAACTTGTGATGTTTGACCCTGGCCAGATGAAATAGAAGGGGAAACCAGTGCCACCTGGGCCAAAAGGGAGTCGCTAACAAGATTTTCAGCCAGTCCCAAATGATCTTTTGCAGGACTCCTGGTAACAGAAGAAGTGGAGGATAGGCATACAGAAACATCACCTTACAGGGAAAAAATGGCATCTACTTTCCAATCCAGAGGACCTGGCACTCTGGAACAGAACTTGGGAAGTTGCTTATTCAGAAGGGAGGCAAAAGATCTACTTGAGGAGCAGCCCACTGATGGACAAAGTCTAGGAATACCTCTCTGTGAGGCATCCAATAGTGAGGATCTGCCTGGACCTCCTCAGATTGTCTGCCACTAGACTGTGCTCTGAGGGAATGTAAACTGCCTGAAGGGTTAGATGATGGTGGATCACAAAATCCCAAGCCTGAAGAGCCAGTCTGCAAAGAAGATATGATTTTGTACCCCCTTACTTGATTATGTACCACATGTCTGGTTTTGTCTGTGAAGATTCTCGGCGGACCTGGAACACAAAAAAGTGCAAAGCATAAACAGCCATCTGAGCTCTCATCTCTTTAATGTTGAAATGGTCATCTAGTTGTTGGGGAGACCAGACTCTCTGAACCCTGATGCCTTTGGAAGAAGCTTCACAACCCTAATCTGAAGTGTCTGTATACAGGTCCTGAGAGGGGACAGGAGTTGGGAAGACAGACTGGGATTCAGACAAATCTGATAAATCCACAAGAGGAGCTTGAGTTTGAGGCAAAGCAAAAGCGAGATGACAAAATCCAGAGGATGACAGTGTTGAAGCCACACAGGTTTGAGATATCACAGAAACTTACTCATGTGGAGTCTGGCAAAGGGGACTACAGGAATGGTGGATGCCATGAACCCCAGAGCTTGAAGAAATTATTTTACAGGAAACTCTGGAAGAAGAAGAATAGACTGGAAAAAAGTGTCAAGGAAAGGACCTTGGGAAGAGGAGGAAAAGCCAGTACTGGCAAGGTCTGAATCCTGCAACCAAGAAAACCTTAGTCCTGAGACGGAGCCAGAATAGACTTCTTGATATTTAGACTGAACCCCACACTCTGGAGCAGAATCATAGTGCATGCTAGATCCTAAAGCAGAAACTGTTGAGATGGAGCTTGAATCAGAAGGTCATCCAAGTAAGAAAAGATATGAACACCCTGAAGTATGCAGAGAGCTATCACCAGGGGCAAACACTAGATAAAGACTCACAGAGCTGTAGAAATACCAACAAGAAAACCAGAGAACTGATAATGTGAGGAGGAAACAGAGAAACATAAAAAAGTCCTGAAGAGAGGGTGAATAGGAATGCGAAGGTAGTATACCTCACAATCTCTTAGTGCAAGAAATCCTGACAAGGCTTGACAAAAGGGGGAGACAAAGGCCCAAAAATAGTGACAGATTTTAACTATTGGTCTTATAAACTTAGAAAGTTGCTAGAGTAACAGAGTTTGAGTTAGCACACATTTTCTGAAGGAGTTGAAGTCTGAAACTCAAAGGTATGTCATTATTTAGTGAAGTCAGTCCTCAGATCATCCCAACAATTTCCTGAAAACCAACAATTTTATGAGGAATAGACCAAAAATATAAGGCAAAAATCTGGATATTCTGCAAAAAATCTGGACAGTTGAGAGGGAAGGGAAGTAGGCATCCTTTAGATCAAGAGACACCAGAACAGTCTGAAAAAACAACAGAGGAATCAGAGACTGGAATGACAACATCCTGAATGAAGCAACTTTTAGAAATGTGTTGAGAAAGGTGAGACGCAGAATGGCCATCCAAGAGCCCTCATTCCTGGGAACAAGGAACATTCTGAAATAAAACTGGAACAGGTTGAATGATTCCTTGCACCAAAAGGTCTTGAAGAATGGAAGGAAAATGGGACAGCTGGCAGAGAGGAGGATGGGGGAATTCCCCAAAAAAGGAAGGGACATTCATACCATGAAGTAACCTTTTTAAATGATGGAAAACACCCAGAAATCTGAGGTGATCTGTTGCCAAACTGTAAAATACAGAGTCAGTCTGAGGCAAAGAGGAATCTGGCTAAGGAGCAGAGGTGGCTGAATGTCAAATAAAGGCAGATTTGTCAGGAAAAGCAGGCTTTTGACTCTTAGTACCCTGAGAAGACTTATCAGGATAAACCTTCTTAGCAGATCTCTTGCCCCTGGAAGGTGGTCTTTGCTGCCTACACACAAAAGAAGAATTAAAAGGGTAATTCCTCTGACAGTTATAGGAGAAATGAAAATCTGTTTAAAGTCCTGCATGACCTTTCCTTTACCCCGAAGAATACTGAAAATCTTGTCAGCAGCAAAGCCAAATAGATTCTGATTGTCTAAGGGAGAATCCAGTAACTTAGCCTTAATGTCCACAGGGAGAGATTGCAATCTCATGGGAGAGTTTGGCATAATGGTTAAGGTCATTACCTCAGAGATACAAAATACATGGTTTGATTCTGGCCTCTGATTAGTGACTAGGCCTATAATAGTCTGTAGCTTGATAGGTTGATAGCCTAGTATTTACCCATGAACCTCTACTAAATATATTCTCATAACAGACCATGATGCAGCCACCCTGGAGGAGGCATCAGTAAGATCATAACTACATTTGATGGAGTGAGAAGCTACCTTTGAAGCAACACTCAAAAGAGGAATAGCAGAAGACTAGGCTTTAGAGTCAGGCATGTGAGAAAGAACTCTCCCAGGTTTACTAGAAGGGTCTGCATAAACCTTGTCATACGGGTTTGGCAGTTTATGGTTCTGAAGGCTAATGTTGCAGGTTTCCCATATGTGTCCACAGTGATACTGTTCTGGTTATGGGTAAAAGTTTGGAAGAGGCTGGTAACCTAGAGTGCTTATCAGTAGTCAGAGAAATTACCGCAGGCTCAGATGAAATGCTTTTCTAAAAATCTTTTGAGCCTCAGGCACTTTATAGAACCTGTCAGGTTTCTTTGAAACAGGAGGCTGGGAGTAAGGAGCCTGAGAAGCAAAGGAAAAAATGTACAAGAAGGCATCCAGCACTGAAGAGGGTGCAGAAGGCCAGGATGAGTCAATTTGCAATAGGTCTTAGTACCTCTTCTGGATATCAAAATGTGGGAGCACTCCCACTTAAAATGTTCCATCATGTGAACAACAGTATCCCCCCAAAACTTCCTCAAAGGGAGTGGATCTAAGATGGGTCTTCCCCGGGGACTCTAGCTCAGAATCCAACTTCACATCCTCTTCAGAGGAATCAGAATCAGAGAACATTTTTCAAGAGGTAGAAGACTAGGGAACACAGGAAGGAACTGACAGACACTCAGGACGTTTCAAAGGCATGAGGGTGAGTGAAGTCTGGTCTCTCATTGTGTGGATCCTTAGTCACATGAGCTTCATGTCTGTATTTCTGTTTCTTTTTTAAAAGAACATTGACCCTGGCAAACTGAAAGGGTGCAGACCCCTGCATGTCTTCAATAAGGGAACCAGAAACCTCTTCCCTAAAAAGAATATGGGGAATCCCCCTAGGCCTCTCAAAAATAGTCAGCCATGGTACCCCCGGCTTGTCTTCAACAGATGTATGCACAGCCTTAGCCTATGTGTGGGTAGGGAGTCCCATGTTGGTCTCCAATGGGGTTGTGACAAAAGAGGCTGGCATTGGCACCAGACTGTCATTGGTTTCATCAACCATCCTCATAGAGACTTTTGGAAGAGGCTGTACAGCAGAAATCTTAATGCATGTTTTTTTTAGATTTTTTTAAACAGCAGCTGAGCATGGGGTATGTTAAATTCAGAAGTCATGGTTCATTAAGCTAATAGCTTCAGATGTTGGCTTTCTAAATAGGTAGAAAGGGAAGACAGATGGCTATGCAGGGTCTTTGGTACAAATGCCTGACAAATATCACACTGAGTATGGACATGGGTATTACCTAGCAAAAAAGGCACATCTCATGTGTGTCTTTAATGGGAATCTGCCTCCCAAATTCATTTTCCCTTCCTAGATGACATGTAAAAAGCAATGCAACCAACAAAAAAAAGGAAGAGACCCCAATGAGGTACTTATATTTTGAAGGCTCAGTAGTTGAAGCGATGTGCTGAATGGCTTGCAGGCCAAATTCAAAGCAGCATTCATAATGGTGGCACAACAGTTCTACGGATTAGGTGTGCAGACATCTCTTATGTACCTTATGCCTTGGATGTAGTACATACATCTGATGGACATCACCTGGAAGGTGCTAAGGCTTTAGTATGCTGCCAAACATTCAGCTATTCTTGGAAAGAAATCCCTTCAGTACCAAATACTGCAACAGTTATAAGAAGGGCATCATACCTGTTCTTCTGTTGACCCTTGTGATATGACTCCATTACCCATCATTTCATCTGAGTGGAATCCCATTTCTACTGTCTAGCCAGGGTTTTCCCAGGGTTACAGGAAGTAAAATGTACTTTGCTTATTATTTCTTAAAAAAAAAAAAAAAAAAAAGGTATGTGTTACTTTGTCAAATGGCTTGCCGAATTGTAAGTAGAATGCAACTTTGACCATCTAACCCACATCTTCATATATTTCTTAAGCACTGATGTAATCTGAATCAGCCTGAAGGAGGCAAATATAACTTCAATGTATTATAGAGTGCCCACTGTTTTCAGTGGGAGAGATAGAATTATTATTTTGGCATTAGTCATCAAGAATGTACTCCTATATTGGCAACAGAATCACCTGGCTTCCTTACAGACAAAAAAAAGATTAAAACATAAGTGGAAGGCCCAAGGAAACAAACTGTTGCAGGTAAAATCCAGAAGGACTGTAATTTAGAAACTTTTTGAAATAAAAACTTGTTTAAAACTATGAGAGATAAGCGCTTTCATTCACAAAAATACTTGAACTTCATCAGATAAACATTGTTGGAAGTACACACACAATTTGTAACTTTTGTGTTCAATCACATGACCACCAAGCCCCCAGGAAATGAAGTATCATCTTAAAGGAGCCACCGCAAAGAAATTCACATTGTGTAGCACTGAGTCCATTCAACTGACAACATTTACAAACAAGGAAAAATATTAAAAAAAAAAAAATATATATATATATATATATATGTGTGTGTGTGTGTGTGTGTGTGTGTGTGTGTGTGTGTGTGTGTGTATGTATATATATATATATATATATATATATATATATATATATATATATATATATATATATATATATATATATATATGGGTCTAGGACTATTCACTGAAAGCACATTTCACTGAAACTCAAATGACTGCACAAATCACTGAAAGCACAATTCACTGAAAACACAATTCACTAAAACACATTTCACTGAAAGTTATATATGGCCTTTTCCCCATTATAGTGCGACCCTGGTGTTAGAATATACAGTAAGGGGGGTGGGGGGCACCACCCCCCCACATTGGGTGGGGTGTAGACCCCCACATAGTTTGAATATATATTAAGTTTAGGAAAAAAGTAATTTATTGAAATTACAAGTATACACATATATAGTTCAAAATATTTAAAATTGGTAGGGGGGCTATGCCACCCACATCCCCCAATGTGGGGTGCATTGCCACCCCCCCCCCCTTACTATATATTCTAACTCAAGGGTCGCACTACAATGGGGAAAAGGCCATATATAACTTTCAGTGAAATGTGTTTCAGTGAATTGTGTCTTCAGTGAATTGAGCTTTCAGTGAATTGTGCACAGACAAAGGTGTTTCAGTGAAATGTGCTTTCAGTGAATAGTAACGAATGAAACTGTCCAAACAGAATACATATATTGAGGTTTCAAAGAATGAATTGAACATAGCCTATAGCAGGATACGTTCTTATATTAGTGACATGTTCATCGAAGCTAGGATCAGTGTAGAATTATTTAATTACTTGACCATGCCTGCCCCTAGGATCCCTGTATTATTTGGAGTCCCCAAACTTCATAAATTGATCAGCCAACTTCCCATGAGACCCCTTGTAGATGCTAGAAATAGCATCACCTATGCCTCTGCAAAAGTGGTTGACAACATTCTGAAGAAATATGTCTCACAGGAAAAGCAAATTTGTAAAGACTCGTGGTCTTTCTTGACTAACATTAGTACTTTAGAGCTTGATCCTAATCTAAATTTCCTAACAGTTGATATTAAGGATCTTTACCCCTCAATCCCACACGATATAGGTATAGAATGGGTAGGCTTTTTGCTACGCCTAAGGGGACCCCCACCAACTGAAGTCACATTGATTGAGGAATTACTAGATATTATATTAACTAGTAACTTTGTGACATTTGGCAACAAGTATTACTTACAAAAAGTTGGTGTGGCTATGGGCTCCCCTTGTGGTGCTAGCTTCGACAACTTAGTGATGAGTTTTTGGGAGTTAGAATTTATCCAGAAGGACAACCCTTTCAGTGATATCATCCAGGTTTACACCTGCTTTTTGGATGACATGTTCATCATGTTTAGAGGTGATGTAAATACAGCTAATGAGCTTGTAGCGTATTTTAAGTCTACAACACACTTTCTGACTTTTACACACACATTTAGTGAATCATCTATTTCCTATTTGGATGTGGAATTATCTAAAGACGTGCTGAACAACTGTTATGTTGCACGTATCTTCAGAAAAAGTACATATTCTAACAGCTTTCTCCATTTTACTAGTTGCCATCCGATGCACCAAAAAAGATCTGTGTTGAAGGGCCAGCTCGTCCGAGCGGCTAGGATGGTAACTAAGGATGTAGATTTCCAAACAGAAGTTGACAAATTAAGGGACATGTTCCTTTGCAGGGGTTATCCTGTAACTTTGTTGATAGAACTAATTACAGAAGTTTGTCATAAAAGGAAAATGGGTTATTTTAGCATTTAGACAGGATAGTACAATCTCAAATGTACAGTGTATTGATGGCGAGACCAGTCGGGTACGAACTAGATTTGATCCAACCTCAGTCAGTCTCATTACCCCTTTCAGTTCATCTGCTATAGATATCTATCAGATTTTGTTCAAGAACTGGAAACTTATTAGAGGTGACCTATCCATTAGGGAAAGTTTTAATGATACACCACATATTATTTTTAAAAGGGGATGCAACCTCAAAAATTTATTGGAAGCAGACCCAGTACCAATGTTGTATAGGCGGGGGATGTTCAAATGTCAGATGTGCCCTTATTGTAAATACATGACTACCGGAACTAATTTTACCATCAGGAAAACAAAGTATACAACCAAACCCAGACTCAACTGCCAATCTAAAATGGTGATTTACTTGGCTCAGTGTAGTAATTGCCCCACCTTCTACATAGGCAAGATGGAGAGGAGATTAAGAGAACGTGTATATGAACATATATACCAGATTAATAGTGGCAAATCTGAAAATGCACTAGCCAGGCATATCATAGGGGTGGCCCTGACTCTTTATATTTAGACGAACTTGAACTATTATGGCAGTTACGTCTCAATGCCTGTGTTTTCCCGAGTCTGAATGAAATTTGTTCAGTGTTCTGCATTCTTAAATTGAAAAGTTTATTGAGGTAATAGGAGATTATTATATGTACTGCTTTTACACAAATCATATATATATATATATATATATATATATATATATATATATATATATATATATATATTTATTTACACGCATACTACTTAAGTATTATTATGTGTAATTTATGTTTTTAGATCTGTAAAGGCATGAACTATGTACTTTTTATGTGCACATATGTATGTGCATATTTTATAATTTTAGCCTAGTCACTACCGTCCTTGAGGTTTTCGTCCTGCTGATCAGTTCTAAATTTTAAATTTTAACTTTAAAATTTTAAATTTCAATTTTAAATAGTTTATTATGGTTTATTAATGTTTACAAATGCATTATATTCCCTTTTACTTCCTGTTTTCATTCTGTGTTAATTGGTCACATGATGTAGTTTTTTGTATTTAATAATTTTTGGTGCCATTGTGTTTGTCTGAGGAAGTTTTGCCACAGTGCAAAATGAAAAGCGCTTCATTAAACGATTTTCTCCTCTTTTTGTGAGTGCTATTTGTTCTGCTTGTGCAGCCATTTGTTTCAGTGAATAGTCCTAGACCCATATATATATATATATATATATATATATATATATATATATATATATATGGATCTACTTTGATCCAGCGAATTTACGTTTCACTGAAAAGTAAATTCGCGAACTCACTTATGTGAAAGTGTATTTTTTCAAAAATGCAATTTCGTATAAAATCTAAACCAAAATAAACACACTAAACACAATTATGCAGGGGGCAAGCCCCACTGCACCCCCCACCCCCTACTTTAATATTCTCACTCCAAGATCGCTCTATAGTGGGGAAAAGGGAATATTTCCTTATCCCCACTGTACCATGATCTCAGCAGTAGTTTGTTTACTTGTACATCAACACTAAACGATGATGTACAACTAAACTAATATGCAAACTGTATGTTTTTATTTCATTTCTCTCTCTCTTTTTTTTTAATTATGTTCTTACACGAAAGTGCATTTTCAAAAAATGCACTTTCGCGTAATTAGCTTCACAAATTTATGTTTGCTGGATCAAATGGGATCCATATATATATATATATATATATATATATATATATATATATATACATATTAATATAAACTAGTATAAAATGCATTCCCTATAAAATCAGAAAAATGAAGACAAAAGTATGTAAAAATATGTAAAATATAAACCCTGTATTTAGGGCTCATCTTTCCAGCGCTTTTAACTTGAGCAGACATGCTATTGAAACATATTCATTGAGTCCAGGCCAGTTATTGGCATCCAAACGCAGCTGCCAATATAATTCACGTTTTTCCAGTAATAAGGTCTATGGACTTTCATTACTGTTGAAAGGCATTTGTTCCAAAATACAAAATATGAACATGTAGTGTGGGTAACATTTTATGTCTCTTTTTTCATTCTGATTTCATACAAATGTTCATATATTCTGTCCCGCAGTCTCCTCTTCATTTTTCCTATGTAAAAACAGGGGCAGAACATACACAGTGCACAATATACCACCTTTGTTGTACAACAATTGAATCTGTCTCTTATAGCATTTCAGTGAAACGTAAATTGGTTGTTCAAAGCAATTTCATGGCACACCAGAATATTGGGGCAGTACAGGCAACAACCATACTTTTTCATCCCCATAAATTCAGTATTTTGCTTATGTTGGTGTTTGGACCAACTGTGTTCTAATATTGTTTTCTCTTGTAGGAGAAGACACCAATTCTTTTCCAGAATTGATTTAATGGAGAGACTTTCAGTAGAATAGCTTGTAATAAAAAAATTCCTGAAGGTCCCTGTGTTTGTGCTTGTGGTCTCAGCCATGAGTGGCATTGATGTAGTATCCCTACCATCTAGGACTTCCTGACTTCCACTGTTGGTCACACAAGGTCCTCCCAGAACTGGCACAAAATGATGAGACTCGCGTTAATTGGTCACCTCTAGCATCAAGTTGTCTACAAATTTTGTAGGATAGCCACATTTTAAAAACAAGTTTTTCAGCAATATGCACTCCTCCCAAAAGGCAGTATCTTCTGTGCTCATTCGGGCTGCCCTCACAAACTAGACCTTGAGCACTGACCTTTTCTGAGTTATAGGGTGCAAACTGTCAAAATGGAGAAAACTTTTCGAATACGTGGGTTTCCTATAAATTTTGGAGGTGAATCTTCTGTTTGTGTTGTCCTTGGCCAATCAAATATCCAGGTAAGCTATGTTCACATCATTACTCTCATAGGTAAATGCAAGAAAGTCTGTTGTTTGATTAATATATGCCAAAAAATGGGGGATGTTGTGAGCTTTACCATCCCATAGGATGAAAATATCATCCAAAAGGTGTGCGTAGAATCTACATGATGCAAAAAAGGGGAGTTAAATAAGAACCTCTTCTCCCACTGTACCATAATAATGTTGACAAAAAGACCTCCACACGCTGCACTCATGGCTACCCCTGCTTGTTGTAAGAATAAATCAACACCAAATTTAACTAAAATTATTTTTCAGTACAATCTCCAATAAATTGACATAAACATTAATTTAGTCTTATGGGATATTCTTCTCCATCAAAAATTCAGAAAAAACATTCCAGTCCTAAGTCGTGAGGAATGACCAAATACAAGTCCTTGACATCCACAGTGATAAAGGTGTATGGGTCTTTGAAGGGAAGGTCATTCTTTTTTTTGTAAAAATTCCCATGAATCGCTGCAAACATGTGGATCTTGGTTAACCAAACTTTTTATCTAGTGCCCAAAAATTTGAGCAAGGGGTGGGTGATATAACCACGGCCATCAACAATTGGTTGCATAGATGGTTGATCTTTGTTTTTGTGTATCTTAGGCAAACCAAACATGTCAGGGATCTTAGGATGCATCACATTTAGATAGTTATAATCATCAATCGAGATTTGTTGGTCAATAAATAAGTCATTTAGATTTGCCTTTATTCTATTGAATGCAACATTGCATTCATTCACAGACACCTCCTTATAGGTACCAGATGCAAAAATGGACCTAATTTTCATATTATAATCACACACATTTATCACGAATAATCTACCCCCCCCCTTTGTCAGGTTGCACGGTCCTTATTTATTTCTTGCTTTGTAAATCATTTAATCTCACTGTTTCTTCTCTAGAAAGATTTTATTTGAACGTATGTTTTCTTACCTCACCATCCAAATGTGCCAAGTTATAAATATCTATCTCACAGATCTTTTTGAAACAGTTAATCACAGGATGAATTGGGGAATTATAAGCGCTGGATATCCTTAATTGTTGCATGGCTGATCCCACATTTTGAAACATCACCATGAAATTTAGTTTTCTGGAATATTCCATGAGTATGTTTGTAACATCCATGTGCCTGTTAGGTACAAAAGTTAGACCTTGAGCAAATCAATCCCCATGACAAGCATTGATGTTAACAGATGAAAAATTGTAGATAGTGAAATCACCAGTAGAATTCATCATGGTGGTTCATGGGGGTAGCATAGATGTAGTAAGATCAGGGACTGGACTTAATTCCACTTCTTGTAATTCCAGCACCCATTCTGTCTCCTGGTTCCTCCTATCCAGTTTTGTTGGGTTGTATTCGAGTTCTGCCTGGGAAAATTCCTGTTGTTTCATTGATTGTTCTGGGTGGAGTATCGGTTCCTGATCCTTTCTGACCTCCGGAGAACCCGAGTAGTCCCATGTTCTAAAAATAGTCCTCATTTTCCTCCGCCAACAAATCATCTGTCACATCCTGTCTCAGGTCCGTTTGCTCATCACCTGATGCATGAATATTAGCACTGACCTTAAATCTGGTACCCCAAGCTTGAGATGGTGGGGGGTGGGCTACGCCTTCTTTTCTTTGCATTCATGTCTATCCCTTTCAAGCTTTTTAAACTTGCAGGAAAGAATATTTTGGATCTGTTCATTTATACTCCTGAAAATGCAGATGCATTCATACTTAAATGATTCATATTGCAAATCACCATATCCTTGGACATGCAATGCATAGCACTGTAGTCTAGGATCATATGAGATGTAAAGGTAATTCTGTATCTCAGCTTCATTAATTTCAGACCAATGACCAGGAAAGGTAATTTCACTGTGATTTTGTTTAATGTTGGTGGTTTTGAATCAATGAGAGTTTTGGAAGGCTTCAACTGTTTGACATAATCTGCCCATGTTTGATATATTTACTACAAACTTTCATCTTATAGTATAACATTAGTTGTACATATAATCACATCACTTAATTCTTTCACAAAAGGAAGCTTTGTAGTTGCAATGCAAAACAAATGCTTGACCTGGAGGTAAATAAATTATCCTATTTTATTTAGAAAGCAGTAATATACTATTACATTGCAACTCTGCTATGCTTATCTGCATTTCTGCATAAAATAAATGTAACACTAAAGAGAGAACAGTTATGGACTTGTGTGACCTTGCACATATAATGTTTAATGAATTTTAGACAGAGGCATGTAATGAATGTTCATTTGTACAAATGTTTCCACTATTTATATTTTTCACTATATATGAAAGAGTAGCAGTGTATATATTGCTGTACTAGTTACAACAAGCTATAAAAGACACACAGATTTGCTATTTAACATCTGGAGTTTGACCCAGGGAGACCCTTTTTTTTGTTCTTTTTAATCCTTATTGACCTAATAAACATTAAATTCAACAATTATCTAAATAGTCTGTGCATTTAAGCATGCATAGAGTTTTTATTTAATCCTGCTTTGGTTGTGTCACTTACCTTCTACAGACACTTCCCGGCAGCGGACCAAATCACTTTTGTTGCCCACCAGTATAATGGGAATGTTCTCTGCCTGTCTGGTTCGGCGAAGCTGGATTCGCAGTTCAGAAGCACTCTCAAAACTCGCCCTGTCTGTGATGGAATATACAATGATGTATGCATTTCCGACCTGCATGCAGTAATCCTGCAGCCAGTTTTCTTCACCCTTTATAGAGAAAATGAAATTACTTTTTTTATGTTTGTCTGTATCCTTTATGCGCTATTTCTTCTTTATGCTATTATTATTATTTATAAACTACAATTTTTGGAAACATACTATATAGGAATGGTTGCAAAATGTGTATTCCAGCATTAACCACACATACACACACACACACACACACACACACACACACACACACACACACACACACACACACACACACACACACACACACACACACACACACACACACATTATATATATAAATACTTATGTTTCCTGTGTTTTAGTTGCTAAGAATATGCATTTGTAATTATTCACACACTAGGTAACATTTATCAAGCATTTCTACTGTTGCCTCAACTCCCACTAAGTAGGGAGTTTTAAGATGTTGTGGCCTTTCAAATTATTCCCCATATCTAGCACAAGATAGACGGATTGCCTGAAAGAATACATGCAGCAGACAGGCTTGATGGTTGGGGAAGGCAGAAGGGTAGCACTGAATCGAGAAAAGAGGTGACAGTTGATGTGACACCCCAATTCCACGTAGAAAAATGTAAAAGCAGGAGATGATGATGATGATGACGATGGCGATGATGATGATGACGATGATGATGATGGTGATGATGATGATGATGATGATAATGATGATGATGATGGTGATGATGATGATGATGATGACGAGCAGCAGGAATAACTTCCCACGACTTTCATCAGGAGCCACCAGATGCAGGACACTAAATATTCCAACCCATAAATGTGCAGACCCTGTGGTACCCTTGGAACCCCCTTTATTTCTTCCTGCATTGTTAGTTAGGATGTCAAGTCTGGCTTGAGGCTATATAGCCACTCTTCTAGGGTAGTGGCTTATCCTTTCAGATTTTGAGGACAGAGTCGCACTGACTTTTGTTTTTAACATGCGTTTAAAGTGTGTTTTTTTGTCTCATTCAAGAGCAAGTGAACACCCATCACTTTTTACACAGCTGTGAAAGATTATGGTTTCATTTTTTTCTTCAGGGGGCTAAAATTATTTGCACGGTGATGAAAGATTGCTGTTTGCTTCTGGATATGGTTTTGTTGTTGGCTAAAACCATGTTGTCACCCCTTAAAGAGCTGCATATAGTACCACACACTAACACATGTATTCATTACTCATTGTGTACAGCCATGATCATCCACAACACAACACAGCACAACATAATGCAAAGGATGAAAGGGCTCTTTTTGTTGGTTAACTGAGGGAGGTGGAATAACTTAAGGCTCTTTTCAATTATCTAATTCAGGACTTAAGTCTCTTTTTAATCATTATATAATTCAGAGGCAAGAGATTAGACATTCACACACACACACACACACACACACACACACACACACACACACACTATCCCCCACATACACATCACATAACAATACTCATCTAAAATATACAAATAGAAATTAACTTTTAAATACCTTTTCTTAAATTATCACTTAAGACATTGACACAAGTGCTTTAATAGAAAAGAAAACAAACCAAGTTAACATTTTCTTTTCATGCGTTATGCATTGCATGTACGTTTTACTTCTTTTTAACAATTATCCTTCACTCCAACATTATATAAACTGCTCAATTCCTCTGCCTTCCTTTAAACCTCACTCTTCATTCTGAATATTATTTTGCATGTATTGTTCCCACAAATTCTATTTGCTTCCTTGTAATTTGCTCGTTCCCTTTTCTAAATATCCCACCTCCAGTTCTTTTATCTCCTTTACAATATTCAGTACTTCATTTACAGTTAGTTTACATTTTGATTTCCAATTTATAGTAATCGCATTTTTGGCACTCAGAAGAATTAAACCTAGTGAGGCCTTACTATGTCTAGAAAATTTAGATCATGTGTCCTGGCTCAAAAGAATCATTTCCTTAGTTACAGCCATTTGCTCCACCAATATCTCAGACAGAGTACTCTTTTAGGAATTTTTAAACTCTGAAATATACATCCATAAAGTATAGTAGCTAAAATCCATTAGCTAATGGGCAAAAGTGCTTAATAAAGCATTCTTGTCTTTAGCCACTACACCTTGTGGATGTATATTTGAGATGTTTGTATTAGTGACTTTATATCTCAGCTGGGTATTTGGCTAGTGTTTGTAATTTTTAAAATCTGCCAACTCATTTGACTCCTAAAAACATGTCTACATTTACCTGTCTCTATCCCATCCCACCTCCAGCATTTATTATCTAGCTGTGAAAGATGCTCTTTCTGTTTGCAGTTTAAAAATACCTATGCAAGCACTTACAAGCAAACGTCCTAAACTTTCTGGGCTTTGTTGCATAAGTGGGAGCCATGCCTTTATCCTCCCATTTTTTTTCCTTCATGAATTCGTTAGCCAATCTCTCTTCCTAGTCCTTTCTAACAGTTTTCATGCAAAAGTTTATATGTCATAACAGCTACCCCTTTTTTAGCACTAGACTTAAATAAAACTTTACCAGATTTGATATTTCACATATCACTCCTCTATACCTTTCTCTTGACTATACTCTGATATTGGTCCCTGTTATGGAAGGCAGTCTCTAACATGCAGTCCAAACTTCTGCTTGGTTTCATACTACACCATTAATTTTCCCTTTCTAGTTATTTGCTCTCATTAACTTGATTCCTTTGCCAATTTTTTCCAGTAAATTCTGGTCCCCTCTTGCCTCTTTTCTATACCTCTATTTGTATTTGTCCCTTTTGTCAAAAATCTCATTTCTCCATTCTTGTGTTGACTTCATTCCTACATTCATTGGCCTTAGCTTGTACATCTTCATTGCTGTGGGTTGGAGACCATCGAACATTCTTGTGTTGACTTCATGCCTACATTCATTGATCTTGGCTTGTACATCTTCATTCCTGTGTGTTGGAGACCACTGAAGCACTTCTCACAACATTTCACTAATGTTATCTGTTGTGTGCTGTTGTGGTACAATGTGCCAATAACAGGCTCATCTACTCATGCCTGCCATTTTCCATCTATTGCTCTGCCAGTCGTTTATCTGCCCTCTACCTTGTGTTGTAAAATGAGCACAGACTGCTTCCCCTTACTGGAAATATGGTCAGAGTGCTGCAACTTCTTCTTGGACAACTGCCTCCTCTCCAAAACTGACATGGAATACAGACTGAAATGGGGTCTTTTCAGCTTTGGACATTTTTGTTTGGATGACTATTTTCACCGTTTGAAATTGTGTCTGGATTTCCTTTGACTCATTTGACTGATGTTCTTTCCAACATACTTGGAGAAGGATTAAGTATCTGTGCATCTTTCAAGATTCTAGCTTTTTAATGTCATCTGTCCTCAAAGTCTTGCTGTCATACCTAATTACTGCAATGGGACAAGCTAATGTTTTCAAGATTCTAAGCTTTATGGCTTATGATATTATCCTTGTACTTTTGGACAAGCAATCTAATTGCTGACCTAGCCATACCAAGTGAACAATCCTGTCCTGAATTTTTGTACTGCAGTCATCCTCCATATTGATGTTAATGCCATGATACCTGAGCATGCTCATTTGGTCAAAATGTGTTCCATGGCAGAATTTGTTAAAAGCTTCCTTTTGTCAAAATGACTAAATAGACTTAATTTTATGTGTGTTTATTAAAAGAGAATATTCTTTTGTTACGTCTTCAAATGTATCTGTAGCTGATGCAGTTCCTCTGGTGATGATGCAGTGAAGACAATATCATCAGCATAACAGAAGTTGTTAAAGTTTCGACTATTAAAAAAAAATTCAAGCAGTTCATCTACAATGTTCTTCATTACTGCATTATAGTAGAGATTGAAGCAAAGAGGTAAGATCTGACCACCTTGCCAGACCCCTTCCTTCACTTGGAATGCTTCTGAGATAATATAATCTACTTTAACAGATGACCCCAATAATACTGTTGCCCACACACCTTTGAACACATTCTAGAGTTTACAATCATTCAGTTGAAATATTTTTTTAGAATCACTGAATGACATATGGGGTGGACTGTAGTCTCATGCCTCTTCTATAATTGTATGAAGGTTAAACACTTGATCTCTAAGTCCATCCAATTTCCCAAAGTCCATGTGTTCTTTTACAACTGCTGATGTTAAGCAGTTAAGAAGAACTTTAAATGTATCCCCCTGGCATGGCTGATGTGGCATTTTATCCAAGAGGGATTGGTATGAAGGCAGAGTAGAGCTAGTCATCTGGCCACTATCCTTAATGCAAGATCCTATTGCACAGATTAGTAAGGGACTTGACCGTACCATTTCTAGTCTCCTTAATCCATGCAGCAAGAAGGTTATCTGTGTCCAGTGCCTTTCTATAATGAGGATCCTGATAGCACCACGATCTTCACTGACCAAAATTCTGGGCTGTTATTTGTTACAATCTTCAAACAAAGTACCACTATCATCATGGCGATACCATGACTTTTCGATAAACATATGAAGAGTGAAAGGTAGACAGAGTTGCCTATTCTGCTCAGACTCTGACTTCATCCTGGAAAACAGTAAATCCAGTTTCTCATAAATTCCTCGCCCTATTTCTTTCAAGCTTGTAAATTAAATAGAGTCACATCTTTCCACTTAGTCAGGTCATCTGTGACAGATATGTGCAAACTTTCTCCGAAGAAACTGATCCTGCTTGCAGTTCTTAGTCTTCTATTAGTTTTTGAATGCTGTTCCATTCTGTTATCTCTTCTTTTAAACATAATAACATTATGCTGAAGAACACTAATATTATCCCTTATTCACCATTGTTTTTCAATATAAATAAAACACATTTTCTGAAATATATCATGATATCTATCCATTATATCAGTCAATGTGTCAAAGATTCTTTGAACCCCTTCCAACTGTTTAATGTCCTCAGGAAAACTAACTTTGAACTCCAAACCCTTTGCAGGGTATTCCATGAAAGGTTACACTATTGTTCTCTTCATATCCTGTGAAAGTTACTTCAGCTATGAAGTCCAGCTCATATCATATGGTTTGGGGTTCAATAATTAATTGATTAAATGAAACACAATTGTTCACAGTAAGCATCCATTAATACTGTACCTGTTTTGAGTGGACTATCGAAATGCTGGAGCTTCTTAAGTCATATGAACGTATTTCTGTATTGGTGTTGTTATATGTTTTATAATGTATGAATTGCACATTATTATTCAATCAAAAAACTGAATTATAAAAAAATGGTAAGTACATTTTACATTTAATGGTAACATTCTGATAATACGCTCATTGCATTTAATTCAGGATCATAACTTTGGATTTTTTTTAATATTTTCAGATTAAACATTAAAAGTAGTGTATTTTAGGCCCTGTCTGGTAAAATGTGTCATTAAAAATAATGTGCCTACAGAATTATTTTTCATAAATATACACTATGATTTCAGCATTGAGAAGAAAATTGGACTGCATAGGAAACGTGTAGCTGCCACATTCACTAAATGATCTCAGAATGTGTACATTGTACATTTTGGGTCACATATTTGTATATTGCTCACATTATAAGGGTGTGTTTGCTGGGTCTATGGTTATTCATCGAAGGGTAAAACCATCGAACAGCATTACGTGGCAAATGCCTTCATCTAAACCTCCTCATATGGGGGCTATGCCTCCCACACCCCCACTAATTATATATACTACCTCCAAGATCATACCTGTGGGGAGAGGGCAAATTTCCTTATCCCTACCATAATGCGATCTTAGTTAGAATGCCTCGATGAACGGCATGTTCTACAATACATGCCATTCGATGCCTTGTTTTTCGATGGACAGACATGTATCCATGTTTGCCATGCTGAACACACGCTCATAACTTTGATTTATATTTTGGTCTAGATTTCAAGATGCTGCCCTATAAATGAGGTTTAATTAACTATAATAAAAATGTTTGCTTATCCTGCTCCAATGATAATTCTGAATTAAGTTAAAACATTTGCTTGAGTAAACTGAAAAAAAAATAGACTGTAATCTTAGTTTGGGAGTCACTTTCAGTGACTGATGATATATCTTAGTTTGGGAGTCACTTTCAGTGACTGATGATATATCTTAGTTTGGGAGTCACTTTCAGTGACTGATGATATATCTGTGATACAAGGAGAAGTATGATATCTTATGGATATGAAAGAATGGGAAACAGTGTGGGCTGTGGATTTACTCTGAGAGCTTTATGTAGCTATGAAAGTGATACTAGTTTGCTGTACTTTTAAGACTAAAATTGCATACTTTATTTATTGGCTTGTTTGCTTGTTTGTTTGTTTGTTTGCTTGCTTGTTTGTTTGTTTGTTTGCTTGTTTGTTTGTTTGTTTGCTTGTTTGTTTGTTTGTTTGCTTGCAGATACTTCTTATTATTAGCTTTCTGCCCCCTAAGTGTGGCAGGTCCACAAAGATAACGATTCAGGGATTGTATTCCTTTAATAACATTCAAAGTATAGTCTGGGTAAAATAACACAAGTAACTGAAAAAAAGGATAGTCTTCAATGTAATTAGGGCTTGTTGTAAAGAGAAGAAGGTTTCAGACTTTCAAAAACTGTTATGATGATACTGCTTTGGCTTTAAATAGGTTGTTTAATAAATGATGGTTAGAAATGCTTAATGTTTGGATCAGGTGTTCTACATTTAGTTGTTTGGATCAGGTGTTCTACATTTAGTATATGTATATATGCTAGATATGCATCAGCTGATTTAAAGATATCTGAACTGTTTCTGGCAATACTGAAGGAAAATGAATGTAATATCATCTCTCCAGTTTCCATGTTTCATGGTACAGCATCTGAGAATGGAAATTAATTTTACCTGTATCGTTCTCAGATGCGGTAGCATGAAACATGCAATGGCATATTTATAGCTTCACTTGTAGCAGTCAAACTCTAGAAACACACATTTTGCCAACAGATAAAGTACTTGGGTTAACTCATCTGCACAGTGTCCCTGAAACCTACACATTCTACTTAACCAATAAACTATATTTTTCTTCTACAGATTGTAAGAATTGCCTTACACTTGTCCAGTCCATTATTAAAATCTGTAATAGTTTTTCATATTACATCCACTTCTGGAAAGCTTATTCAATCGCTACTACACTTTCTGTAAAAAAAAAAAAAAAAAAAAAATACTTGTGACTGCTATACTTACCTAGCTAAAACATTTTGTTATCGATAGATACATTTCTTGTCATTGTCTCTTTTTTGTCCCATCATCAGTACAAGTGAACTTGAAAACGGATTAAAGAAGGGCTTCTGTAAAAAAATAGCTTGCTTCTTTGCTAGGGTATATTTCACATAAATTAGTATCTTAAATATTTTGATTAGGAGGTTACAGATATTATTCAAAGAGCTGGCAGCTCTGTGCATGAAAAAGAATTATAACTGAGAAAAAAGAGCTTTGAATAATGACAACATGCAAACAAGCATTTAACTAGTGCCCTCTGTTTGTAAACACCATAAAGTAGGTCAATCAATACATTCTAGATTAATTGCATTGGGTTTATGGGCATGTATGACATCATTGCTACACATAATCAATCTGTCTCAGATTAACCCCATAGGCAACACTATTTCATCATGTACCTCAGTGGCTATAGAATATAGGTCAGCACCTCCCAAAATAGAATGTATGGATTATTGCTGAAAGGAAAGCAAGACGGAAGGGCAATTTTTATTTCTTGGTCTCAGGACTAAACTGACTCACAGTAGATGCTCCTTGCAAATATTTTAGATATGCTAGAGACAGGAAGTAGAAATACTAAAATAAAACACAGTGGCACTGCTGGTTACTAAAATGGACGTGAAGTAACTGGATCTGTTAACTTTGGTTTAACATTTGAGTGTTTGAATTTCATGTGTATTACAAAGCGCATCATGATAACACAGTATTATAAAAGTTGAGCTAAAGTATAAATGAGAACAGAACTCTACGGTAATGGAGCTGAATGTACAACTGCTAGTAATGACAACAATATCTATTTGCCTGATTGTACTGTAGTTAAAGGGGCAGTATTTTTTGCACCATGTGTTTTTTTGTTTTAAAATATATAATTCCTTACTCAGTGGCTTTAGTCAACTGACCATGGTTGCTTCATGCTTTTCTTAGATGTTTTAGTCCATATAAACTCATACCCTATTTCTAGATTTGTACTTGCCTGCTTCTACATTAATTCAGTCCTAATAATTTTTTGTCAGCATAAATGTCTAGAGATAAACTGTATTTTGACATATTTTGTTGATGTGGTACTGTGGCATGCTCATGAATTGGAAATGAAAGTCATACTGCAAGTAATATTTTTAATCACATCAGTTTATCCATCAGCAATAGTAGTCTGGGCCGTTCTGACCTGACAGAGAATGGCTGAGAAACTTGACATTTTCCTATTAATATTGGTAGGAAACTCTTTATGACATTTCAGACTGTTACATAATTTATCTTCTCTATATGTCTTTTTTTTCTCATTATTTATGATTAAAGAAATCTATACATGAAAATATAATCCATTATAATTCTTGTACTAACAAAAAATGTTTTATAACTGAAAATGTACATCACTGCTGTTATTGTAGACAGCTAACATTATAACAATAATAGGTGACCATACTAAGTAATAATATGAACTGATGCACTAATAAGAAACAATAACACTGTTTTCTTTTTTTTCAACTTGCAGCCTTATTGAAAATGGATATAAATAGTAAATATAGAAATACAGAAACAGTGACAAATCATGAGCAACATTTTCCAGTTAAAGTAAGGAGTTATTACCAGTCATTGCCTGTTCTAAAGACTTAAACATTGCCTGTGATATAAATAGGACCTGCTGGAGAGACAGGTATGTATCCAAAAGACTACCCTGTTTATGGCACAGGCTCCCCATCCATGTGAAATAGAGTTCCTCCCTAACCCAATTCAAATGAAACTTGGACAACTGGATGGGAAGCCAGAAATTCATCCCTGGTTTGGCAGCTATGTGAGCATGAACATCATGGATTTTATTGCACATACTTCTTAGGTTCATATTTAGGACGGTGAGTTTGGATTCTGTTTTTCACTGAGATGTATTAGGTAAATGGTTTATTTTGGGGTTGGAACTAATGGTTTTATGAGCAGTGGGACCAGGGTTGGGCTGAATATCTTGGCTAATTTTTTTAATCGATATTTCAGAAAGGGAAGAGTGTGGGTAGTTATATTTTGGTCTTGGTTTGATATCTGATCAGAAATTTAGATGCTTAGTTTTAAGATATTTATAGAAAAATAAATCAGATGTGGTTTGTTTGTAGAGATCAGTTGTTATGGGAAAAGACAGGCTGGGTAGATGTTGATATTCTTTGTGAAGATTGGTTGAAGTCCTAAGTATTTGAAGCAGGTGGGTTTCATAATTGGTGATAAAGGCTAGTAGAGTGGGGAGAAATAGTAAAATATTATCTTATTTAACTTGAGTTTTATCTTTGTTATAAATTAGGATAAAAAATGTTAGGAGAGTAGTAGGTTGGTTGTAGAGATGTAATTTGATAGTTATAGCAGACAAGGATTGAGACAATTTGTGCGAGTCTTGGGTGATAAACTGGAGTGGGTGTTACAATTAGGAGTAATTGTATTGATTATTTGCCTTCTGGATGGAACTGATGGTATAAGTTAGAAGAATATGTGGGTGGTGCTATGGAAGTATAGATTTATTTATAAATTAAAATTTCTAAATTTATTTTTAAAATTAAATTTAAAGTTACAGTGCGTGGTTGGGATTTGGGAGCAGGGTAGGGGAGCAGAGTGAGCCCGAGCATTACTGAGGACAAACAAAGTTGGTTGAAAACTTGCTAAGAGATAGAGAAAACAATCAGTGACTTAAAGTAAACAGCCACAATCAATGACTTAAACAGCCACAAATCTGCCGAGAGATACGTAAAAGGAACAATGCAGTTTAAAAGGCCTCTGTATTAGTAGATGAATGTCTTGGTTTTGTTGCTTTGGGACACAGTTTTAGTAGGAGAGTTAGTCCAATGTCACCTTGATCTGACTAAGGGTAATAACAGAAAAAAATGAACTTACTGTTTTCTGTGAACTTTGAAATGCAAAGCCCAAAAGCCTACCTCAACCCTCACAGACCAGTAAAACAATGAGAAAAAGTAAGTCAGAATGCAGTAGTTCAGCTCTGGAAAAGTACTGTCTGAGAACTCAAAAGTGGCTACACAAGAAGTGAAAAAAAATAATAATAATAATAAAATAAAAACAATGAATTGAGCACAGCTAAAGTAGAAAGTACCAACAGGACTGATGTGGTCTAAGAAAATGGAGCTATTATAGTGGGACAAAGTTCTTTGTTTTAGGCTGCCGTAATATTTATAATTTACATACAAATATAGCCCACACACTGGTGTTCAAACTGCAGAATTTACTGTTACATACATATCTATTTGCTTGCAGGGATACTTCTATAGAAACATAAAAACACACTAAAGAGACAGTTGAGTGCACTGAATCAATGTCACTGTGTACAAATACTAGCTCAAAGCTGAAATTGGTTCAGTAACTGCCTCAGGCAAGAAGAAATAAGAAAGGAAGGGGGGCAAGACCAAGGGTGATTTCCTTGAAGGCATGCAGTGCCACTAAAGAGTAAAAAATATGTACAATCTTTGTGAATTCCTCTATATACACAGCAACAAGCGATCCCGAACACAATGAAGGACGTCTTCTTTGATAAAGTCAACGGCAGCCAGAAGTAGACAAACGAAAACAGTTTATTGAAGAAAATTACTCATCCAACCCTCAGATTAAGCGCTTTCGTCTCCAACACGGAGACTTCATCAGAATCTAAGGTAGCACAATTCCTCTATATATTTATTCACTGCAAACAAATCACAAATACTAAATAATGTATTAATATGTATTCTATTATTGGTTTAATTTCATGCAGCTTTTTATGTTAGGAAGCCAGGTTTATATAATAAAATTTGATATAGTTAAATATCACTTGCAAAAATAAAAACTTTCTCCAAAACAGAAAATGTATTCTCTGTTAACTGGGTAATGAACCCTTTAATGCTACAATTACTGAATAAACCATTGAGTAACTATTAATAAAAAGAACATTTGTCTTGAAATACAACATTGTTATTGAACAGTTCTTCAACAAACTGGCAACTATCATGTGAGATTTAACATACAGATACTATACAATAATTTTAAGTTCTTCTACCTTAATCAGATGAAAAAGTTGAAAAAAAAAACATAAAACTAAATTTTTTTTATAAAATACTAGAACTCCTACTAATACATGGGACTTTTGTGATGTTTTGTGGAAGATGAATGTTTGAAGAAGTACACATAATAAAGTTGTTTCAGAAAGGGAATATTATAGACCTGGATATACTGAAAATACGCTGTCCAAGACAGGTTTTCAACATCAAATTTGACTCCCTTTTGGAATCTCTTAGTCATGTAATACAGCTGCTGTTTTTAAAAGAAGTGATAGCCATGAGTTGGCATAGTGGAGAAGGCTTTGTGGAGGTGATCTCCGATTGGAGACTTCTTTACAGGTGGAGATGAAATTCTTTGAGTGCCAGTTGTCAGCAGAAACAAAACATGAAAATCATTACATTGAATGCTGTTCTCTGAAGAAATCATTGTCATTGTGATTTCTAAGTGTTCACTGGCACCAGTTCACTTCTTTTGGGAGATTTCTCCTTTCCTTGGGTTTGTATGAAATTGGTAAGTAATAATTGTGTGGTTTATATAAAAGTTAACAAGTCCTAGTACATCTGATATTTATGCAAGCAGGGCTGCATTAAACACTGAATATAAGATTGCATTATTAAAAGAAAAATACCTATTTTCATCCATTAGATATGCAATAATGCATCACTGCTGAGTGTTGTAAGACATCAATATTAGTTAGCCACTGCCTGCCAACAGACAAGTTAATGTAATACCACAGCTGTAACTATTTAGTTTATCTTATTTTATTTAATATCTGTTAACATAGTGGGTGGGCTGGTCCTTTGACTCTTTACAAAGATGAACTGAACCACACTGGCAGATGTGTAGTTATAAAACATGTAACACCACATTGCTATATATAAAGAATGTAAATATCCCTGTAAAATTATAACAGCACATTATATTATATACAAAATAATGACTATATACATGAATTGGTTCCAAACTATAAAACTGTATATGCAATTCTCTGTAATACAGTGAACTTAAAGGAGAAATTATATCTTATTTATTAACGGGGAAGTTGGCTGGTCTGTGGATCCTTTTCAAACATGACCAGGACAATAAAGGTAATGCTAAGAATGAATAAGAATGAATGAGTAGCTTTACAGTAACAGTATGGAGACAAATACTTCATGACAAACTAGAAGACTGAAAGAGTAATGTCAAAGGATTGCTGGGATTAGTCTTTAAAGGTCAACATGTTCAATCAACATATAAATAAGCCTGCTTATGAAATTTTACATCATTTGCATTTACCTTCCCCTATCTTAAAGCTGTTAGAATTTGAAATGCCCTCATTAGAAGTTCTCACTTTCACTTTCCTGTAGTGTCTGCCACTTGTGAGCTGACCAGTTGCTATGTTCTCTTTGATCCCACCAAGTTATAAAGCAAGCCATTTCTTTAGTGCTCCCTTGCTTGTTTTTTCATTGTAGCTCACCCAGCTGAGGCCAGCTCCTATCTGTCTCCAGCTATTAGCTGTCATCCTTCATCCTTGCCTTGGCATGTTTTGCCCTTTGTTAGACAGCCGTCTTCTTTATCTTCTGCTCTACATGATCAACAAAAGCAATAATATGTTTATATTTCAGCATCTCTTTTCCATATTGAATTTTATGTTAGCTGTATTCCAAATTTTAAATCACATCATAATTCGTCTCTGACCACTGTAATCCCTGCTCCCTTCCAGCATTTCCTTCATACTGTTTCTTTAAATATCTTCAAGTCTTCATTGTCACAAAGTTCTGCTGTCACCAAGCCCTCCTTCATAAACTCATTGCATCTTCATGCTGTACCAGAAAGCATGTTGAAGAATTCCCACTTGACACTTGCTTTTCATAGCTTCAGTACTAGTGGTTGAGTGTAAAGATGGTTGCAACTCATGAAAAATTATTGTCAGCGCTATTTATTCTACTGCTGATAATAATTCACAGTTTTTTGTAGCCTTCATCATTCTTCATGGTTGCATGACCCTGGAGTTAGTAAATATAAGCAATCAGGTGTGGGGGATGCAGGTGGGCTTGCCTCCCTTCAAAAATTATTTTTGTTATGCCTTACATTTAGATGGTGGTATGACTTTTTAGATCTAGTTTTAGCTTCAGAGAAATATTTCACCGTGATTCATACTGGAACAATTTCTACGTATTGGATTCCCCTCCTTTCCTTCCGTTTCACCCACCATAGGTTCATAGGTAAGTACAAGGCTAGTTGCCCTTGCAGGCCATTTTAAGTCTAGACAATTTCCTTCAAAGGTGAGAATCAAGCCTTGCACTCTGTGTTTGTCAGGTAAATGCCTTAACTATTATGCCGACCCTCAAATCAGAGATGTTCTATTTATTTTCTAATTTAAATTACCACTATGATCAGAAACTAAAAGACAATGTTTTGCTATTAATTGTTTGGAGCACCCTATGCAATTATTGAAAATTTATCTTTGTTTTAATTAAGTATGACTTCCAACATTTTGGGTCTTACTGATTTTCTGTAATCTATTTTTTTTTCATTGATCTTAATATGATTACCCATCTCAATTAAATCAAAGAACTCTTCCCTTTGATCCTTTTCTTCTAAACTAAGGGTGCATTCTTTGTTCTCTGTTTCCTGCAGGCATTCTACAGAAAGTTCCAGAACATTCTCCCGTGCCATATTCTCTTCAGCTTCATCCTGTGTCATCTGTTGTTCTTTCACATGGGAACTCACTGGCCCATCACTCTACAACATTGACTGCATCAGAGTTGCCACCGTTTCCTGTTCCTCCCCTTGCTGTACAACTCCAACTGAATGCTTGTACTGGTTTCCTATGGAAGGCTCCAAAGTATCTTCATATGGCAACTGATCAGATGCTTCCCATTCCATTTGTTTCTCCTTAATCTGGGGGCTCATTGTTCTACCATGCTGTGATGTTACCACAGTTGTATTTTCTTCACTAAATCCTTCACTTTGCAGGTAATCCATGACTTCTTTTTCTATTTCTTTAACTTCTCCATTACTAATCCTCTTTTCTACTTCCCCCTTTGTTTTCTTATTTTTGTATTGTAAATTTTTCCATATCAGGATGCCTTTGCTTGTATTTCTCTTTAAATATCTTTGGTGCTGTTTGTATTTGTATTGACTAGTTTTGCTTTCTCCTTTGCATAAATATTGCACCATACTAAATCACGTTTTCTTTCACATGTCCTTATTTCTTCTTCAGATGTCTCCTGCTCCTCCTTACTTTGGGGACTCATTATTCCATCATGCTATGAAATAATCCTGTGTCAGACTTTCTACACTACATTTATTTTATTTATTTATTGAACATTTGTTTACCGGGAAAGTCTGACTGGACACAGGTCCTTTTTCAGCAGAGGTCCGGGGAGGAAAGCTCCATGAGTAACAGTAAATTTTCATGCACACATTACAATAATCAAAAAAGTATAAAGTAAACAAAATGTAGTATACATAAGAACATACAAATGTGTTACATCTTGACAACAAAACCTAGGCTTTGAACATAGCTAGTACTATTTGTGGGTATGACTTATGTCAAGATATAAGGTTAAGACAGGTCGGTAGGAACAAAGGATTAAACACCGGGGGTGAAGCTGGATATGTTTTGGGTATACTGTGATGTATCAGAGCACTCATGAGGGGTTAGAACAAGAACATAGCCACTTTTTCTTAGATAAGCTTTAAGCGATGGCTAAATATGGTTAGTGGATGAGATTGAGAGAATGGAGTTAGGAAGGGAGTTCCATATATGAGATATATAGTTAGAAAATAAAGATTTTTCTGCAGTGTTGTTGGCCTTGGAGACTGTGAGTAAGTTCTTGTTGTTAGAGTGAAGTGGTCTACTGGAATTGTAAGGAAGGATGAGATTTTGTAGTGCAGGGGTTCTAGTTGGTTGTGTTACAATTTGGTGAGCTAGAGAGAGTTGGTTGTAAAGAATAATGTTGGGAAGCTCAAGCCAGTCTAGTATCCTTAAACCTGTACAATGGTGTGTTCTATATGGGCAGTCAAATGCAAACTTAGCAATTTTATTATAACATGGTTCTAGCTTAGATAAGTCAGTTTTCCTTAGATTAGTTAAAATTGGAGAGGCATATAGCAGAGTGGAGAGCAGATGGGTTTGTGCTAATGTAATTTTGTCCATTGTGGACAATACCTTTTTGTGCCTATATAGACTTCCAAGTTTCCATGCAAATCAAATTTTAGGGTATTGTCTATTTCCACTCCAAGAAGGTTTATATGGGTTGTCAGGGAGATCACAGTATTGTCTTTAGCTATTATGTTAAATGTTGGGCATGAGATAGATGTCTTGTTAGGTTAGAAGAGTAATAATTTAGTTTTGTTTGGATTCAGGATTAGATGTGCATTGGCTAACCATGTTTCAACAGAAGTGAAAGATTCCTGTGTTTATTTACTTATTTATTTTATTTTACATTTGTTGCCCGAGCTAGTCTAACTGGATATATGTCCATTTCAGTAGAGGTCTGGGGAGATAAGCTCCGAGGAAACAAACAAAATCACATATACAAAAATTAATGTATACAATGAACATTGCAGGTGCAGTACAGAGAATAATCAAAGAGGTCATTCGTTCATAACATAGTGCAAAATATACAGATACTATTAGTACAATACAAAATGTAGTTGCAATACATCATAAAGTAAAAGATGGCAGCTGAATTATACAATTTATTAGTATACAAGTAGTCATAAAGAAAAAGTAGGAGTTGAAATTATACAATATATTAGTAAAAGTAGTCTCCTTAATGAGATTCTGAAGATGTAAGTAATAGTATAGAAGGAGGGTAGGTTGAACCAAGTAAGAAGAGCTAGTTGATCAGTCAAGTTTAGTACAGGGGCACAACCAGTGTGTTCTGAGGAAAAGTTTCAATTTGGTTTTAAAGAGGGAAGAGAGGAAAGTTCATTAGGAAGAAGGTTCCAGGATTTTCCAACAGTGTCAGAGAAAAGAGAGTCCCCAGCCCTGTTGTTTGATTTACAAATATTTACAAGTAGTTTATGTGATGATCGTAAGGTCTTTAGATTGTTGTAGGGAGTAATGAGGGTAGATAGTATAGGGGTATTGGTAGGTTGGTAAAGGGTTTTATGCGCAATAGTCAGTTGGTAGAATTTAAGCTGATATTGTAATTCAAGCCATCCTAGCTGCTTTAGATTAAAACAGTGGTGGGTTATGAAAGGGTTACCTGTAGCAAATCTGGTTATGTTATTGTAGGAGTTTTCCATTTTATTAAGGTTGTTTTTAGATAGATTAGTATATATGGGTGAGGCATAGAGGACAGTAGAAATTAGATGGATGTGAGCAATAGTTATTCTATCTGTAGGAGAGAGGAAGGGTTTGATCCTGTAGAGAGAGCCTAGTTTTCTATTAACAGATTTTAGATTATTGTTAATATGGGTGTCGAAGTTAAGGTTGTTATCTATGGTGATACCTAGTAGTTTGGTAGTTGGATCTGGGGATATGAGAGTACCATTACTGGATATTACTGTGACGTCTATTGGGGGGGGACTTACAAGTAGGAGTGAAAAGGAGGAGTTTAGTTTTTTGGGGTTCAGAAGGAGACAGCACTGTATAAACCATTGTTCAACTGTGTTAAACACATTTTGGGTAAGGGAGTGAAGTTCAGATATAGATGTGGCTGAGCATATAAGTGTGGAATCATCTGCATATTGTATGCATGTAGCTTGGGGGATTTCTAGGTGAAGGTCGTTGATAAATATAGAAAACAGAAGAGGTCCAAGACCCTTGAGGAACACCACTGTTAATGGGCAGATGGGTAGATAGAATGTTATGCCAAAGTACAGCCTGTTGTCTGTTATCTAAGTAGGACTGGAACCATTTTATAGCTAGTGCATCTAGTGACAGGGATTTGAGGATATTTATAAGCATCTGGTGATTTACCATATTGTTTTACCATATATGTTTGAGAAGGAAGAGCTGATAGGGAAGTGGCAGCACAGATAAGTGCTGAATCATCTGCATACTGTATTATACAGCCCTGTGGAGTAGCTGTGTATAGATTTTTAGTAAAGAGGGAGAAAAGGAGATGGCCTAAGATAGATCCTTAGGGGACACCAGTTGATAAAGGAAGGGGTGGAGATAACTCACCCTGCCATAGAACAGATTGTTGACTGCCAGATAAATAGTTATGAAACCATGCTGTTGCAGATGGTGAGAAGGATAGTTCAGTTAGTACATCTATTAGTTTGGAATGGGAGATCATATCAAAAGCTTTTGATAGGTCTAGAAAGATGGCCGATACAAAGTTGTTGTTATTTTTGTGATCGTTTACGGTATTAGTGAAGGATATGAGAGCTGTAGTAGTACTATGTGATGGGCAAACCCCATGCTGAGTGTTTGCAAGAAGGTTATTTGTTAGTAAGAATTTCATGACCTGGAGATGAATACACCTTTCGAGTCACTTAGAAAGAGGTGAAAGAATAGCAATTGGCCGATAGTTTGTCAGTTCCGTGGAAAGTCCCCCTTTATGAAGTGGGATTACATGGACATTTTCCACAGATGAGGGACCTTGTTTTCGGGAATGGATCTATTTATAATAATTAATACTGGGAAGGCTATAGATTCAGCTGCAATTTTGAGGTATTCACTGAGTAAGTTATCTACGGCAAGTGTAGTAGGTTTTAATTTCTGTAGTAGTTTTTTTATAGTATCTGTAGGAAACAGGGAGAAAGAGAATGAGGCATTGCTAGTTGTAGACTTGGCTGGTTTGGTACCAGGAGTAGGAGTTTGCTGCTTGGAAAGGGCAATTATAGATTCAGTAAAATGTTTGTTAAAAATGGTAACTATGCTATCAGAATTGTTGTGGATGTTTGGCAATGGTGTAGTAGATTCTCCTGGGTGAAGGACTGAGTTAATAGCTGGCCAGAATTTTTGAGGGTTTTTTTGATGTGTGTTTTGAATGTTATAATATAAATTTATTTAATCCTGTTTTATTTGTTTTTTTGCCTTATTTCTAAGTTCTTGATACTATTGTTTAGAAACTACTGTGTTAGTCTTATGCCATAGTTCCCAGACTTTATTTCTAGCTTTCAGAAGGGCCCTAGTGTCTCTGCTTAGCCAGGGGGCTTAGTTTGATTTTACTCTGATGGTTCTAACAGGGGCATGTACATTTAATATATCTAAGAAAGTTTTATTAAAGTGGTTCACTGCATCATCTAGTCAAGGTATTTGAGTGGAGTTCAATTGCACCTTTGTAGGTCAGCTAGGAACTTGTCAAGATTAAAGTTATGTTTTTTTCTGAATTGTTTAAACATAGTAGGTTTTGGTGGGAATATGTGTTGTCGTATAAGAAATGTGGGAAGGTGGTTGCTCAAACCATCAGGAAGGCATCCTGATTGGAATGAGTGAGAGGAGTTATTAAATAATATCCAATCCAAGGTGGATTGTTTTTTACTAGCTTTATCTATTCGGGTAGGTTCTTGAATAGTTTGTGTAAAATCATGCAAGTTTATGTGATGGATGGGGTGATCTGTATCACATGCAAACCAGTCTAAATTAAAATCACCCAGTATGAATGTCTCCTGACTAAGGGTACAAACCAGTCTAAATTAAAATCACCCAGTATGAATGTCTCCTGACTAAGGGTGCAAACCAGTCTAAATTAAAATCACCCAGTATGAATGTCTCCTGACTAAGGGTGCAAACCAGTCTAAATTAAAATCACCCAGTATGAATGTCTCCTGACTAAGGGTACAAACCAGTCTAAATTAAAATCACCCAGTATGAATGTCTCCTGACTAAGGGTGCAAACCAGTCTAAATTAAAATCACCCAGTATAAATGTCTCCTGACTAAGGGTGCAAACCAGTCTAAATTAAAATCTCCCAGTATGAATGTTTCCTGACTAAGGGTGCAAACCAGTCTAAATTAAAATCACCCAGTATGAATGTCTCCTGACTAAGGGTACAAACCAGTCTAAATTAAAATCACCCAGTATGAATTTCTGCTGACTAAGGGTACAAGCCAGTCTAAATTAAAATCACTCAGTATGAATGTGTCCTGACTAAGGGTACAAACCAGTCTAAATTAAAATCGCCCAGTAAGAATGTCTCCTGACTAAGGGTGCAAACCAGTCTATATTAAAATCACCCAGTATGAATGTCTCCTGACTAAGGGTGCAAACCAGTCTAAATTAAAATCACCCAGTATGAATGACTCCTGACTAAGGGTGCAAACTAGTCTAAATTACAATCACCCAGTATGAAAGTCTGCTGATTAAAGGTACTACTTGCCCAGTGCTATAGACATTCTATAACTGGGATATTATTTCCAGGTGGGATATAGCATCCAATTCTATTGTGTTTTTATTGAATTTATGGTTAGTGTGGTATAGATGATTTCTGCACTGTCCAGTTGTGGGATTTTGCATTCAAGGAAAGTTAAAGTGAGATGGTCTTTAAAGAGGACAGCAACTCCACCTCCTCTTTTGTTGAGTCTATCCACCCGTAGTATGGAGTAACCTGGGGGTAGTATTTCATTATCTTTTGTACTTGGTTTTAACCATGTTTCAGTGATTATGACTATGTCTGGGGAGTATGTAGCTAGAGTGGCATGGAGGCTATCTAATTTGTTGGCTATACTTCTAATATTAATGTTCATTAGCAATAGGTCTGATTTTTTTCTGTTTAGGATTGGATTTGTGGGGGTGTTGAGACTAGAGTGATTAGATGGGTTGGTGTTATCTGAGAGTGGCCCAGGGTTTGGGTGGATGTCACCACTAAGCAGTAGCCTAGAGGCAATGTTGGTAAGTAGTTTCAATTGTTTGATAAGTTCATTGTTGAATATTTGAGGATTATAGTGACTGTCTTTAGTAGGTATTAATTTAAATGGAAAATATTGGAGGCTAGTAATATTGACAAGTGTAGGACTGATGGTGAAATATGTACATAGAGTAGTATGGTAAGGTAGGTTTGTAGTGTGATGAAAAGTGGGTGTCTGGAATGTGTTGTGGTGATAAGTAGTGAGGTGAGATAGTAATATGAGTGTAGTAAAAAGTGATAGATGAAGCACAAGCATGGTATAGGTCTAGGAGGAGGAAAGCGGATAACAGGAAGTGCATCTAATTGGATGTATAGAGTGAGGAAGTGTCTGACTAGTGCTCAAGAGTAAAAGCACTGGGGGCGGGTGGAATATGGGGGCAGGGTAGGGGAGCGGAGTGAGTCTGAAGGGCGAATGGAGCCAGCAGAGCAAGAGCAAGAAAAAACAATCAGGAGCCAGGAAATGTAAGTAAGACAATACACTATGTTAGAGCTTTTCAGCTTACAGAAACCAAAAGTTGCTAGCAAGCTCTTTAAAGTTGAGTAGAGGTAAGGGAATTGGGACTGAACTAAAGGTTTGTTTTAGAATATTTTTAACCTTAGAATCTGGAGCTCACCTGTTTGTATACAGAGGGAATAAGGAACTTGTACAATTAGTAGAGTATGTTCCTACCTAGTGTCTGACTTCATTAAAGCTGTCCAAGTTAGAAGCTGAATGGAGCTCAGTGCAGCTGTGCTCACCTCACAATGATAGTCATAAAGTAAGAGAAAAATTGTTAAAAACAAATTCAATGACATTCACCTAATAAGTAATTCTACTGGAAGGCTTGTGTTTAAAAGTTGAGATTTCCCAGTGCTGATTTGCACTTTTGCTGAAAATTTGCTTCAGAGCCGAAGGTGGGGGTGGGGTGATCCCGTGTCTTGTGGCTGGCCCGAGCAAACTGCAAAGAGAAAAAATAGAGTGTGAGCAGAAAGTGAATAGTACAATTCTTTGAGAAATGGAGACAATTAGGAGAGTAGAGGATATCAGTCAGAGAGTGATGGAAGGATTATCAGAAGACAGAGAGTTGGTACAAGGAATGGTACAATAAGTACGTACATAGATAAATGTCTTGGGAAGAGTAAAGAATCACAAAGAATAGGAAACAGTGCCGTGGCAGATCATTACAGACAAATTTAACAATGTACTAAGTCTAATAGGGTAAAGTAGCACCATAGTTAGGTAAGGCACTGGTTAGAATGTGTAACAAGCACTGTGTTCCTACTTTTCAAATACCAAATAAACAAACAACTGTATGTTTCTGCTTACAAATACCAAGTATGTTTCTGCTTACAAAACCAGTTAGAAATGTAGTTAGAGGAGATGCAGATTAGAGTTTGCAACCGACACTGTTTCTGCTTTTCAGATACCAAATAAACAAACTGTGTGTTTCTCCTTAATAATAGCAGATATGTTTCTGCTAACTAATACAATAGAAACTGTAGTTAGCTAACAAATGCTGTTTCTGCTTTTCAAATACCAGATGCCAAATGAACAAACTGTATGTGTCTCCTTACTGGTAGCAGGTATGTTTTTGCTAACCAATACCAATTAGAACTGTAGTTAGGTAAGATATCGGCTAGAATTTGTAAAAAAAGGTTTGTTTCTGCTGTTTGTGTACAAAATAAACAGCAACTGTATGTTTCTGCTTACTAATACTAAATCCAGAATACAGTGAAGCAGATATCAATAAGGAATTGTCTATGAAGCCAGTCTAGCTTCCTAGGAAAGTTTAGATATGTAAGTATACATATACACACTGGAGCAATCCTTCACTTTGTAGGTATCCCATAACTTCATCTTCTATTTGTTTAACTTCTACTTAACTAGTCTACTGTTCTATGTGCCCCATTTGTAATCCTATTTTTGTATTCTGCAATTTTTCATATCTGGATGCCTTTTCCTGTATTTCTCTTTAAATATCTTTGGAGCTGCTTTTTTGTATTGATTAGTTTGGCTTTCTCTTTTGCATAAATATTGCACCATATCAGATTTCTCTTTCTTTCCCATGTCCATATTTCTTTTTATACCTTTCAAAACACTCTATATTTGTTGTTTATATTTTCAAACTTCCTCAGTCACTTTTTTCAATCAGCACAAGATGTCTTTGTCTGTATAATGCTTTCATGAATCTGTTGTATTAATGAGCACAATTTTGCATTTGAAGCTTTTGACAGTTTTTCTCATTCAAGTATTTTTCTTTCCTCTAATTTCTCTCAATGTTTTTGAGTATGCTCTAACTGGAAATGCTGGGCTTCTTTCATAATAGTCAATGCATATTTTTTTCTTTTCCTCAGTAGTCCACTCTATCACCTTTATGACTCTTTTTTTTGCCTGTCAGCTTTTGTGGTTTTTGTGGACTACTACTTCCTTTTACAACAGGGGCCATCCTCCTCTTGACCCTGGCCTAGCTCCATTGTAGGAATGTGCCCATGCCTTGAGGATTGTACACCATCATTTTTTCTAATCCTGGCACCAGTACCTCTACGTGGACTGGACACTTTTTTATCCTGGAACTTGTGCACCCTGCTTTTTTATTTTTTAACTTACTTCTGTCCACAACATATATGCTATATAAAATACAGTATATATATCAGTGTCATCTTGGTAAGATTTTGTAAAACCAGGTTCTATCTCATGAAGGTACTCACCAAGACTTAAATCTGTATATGTATCCCATTGTAGTTAAAATCACCTAGAAGTAGTGTGCCAGGCTTGTAGGATATATGCATCTGTCTGTAGACTAGTGGAAGCTAAAGGCCAGATTACTGAAAATCATCATAGATACACATCAATGTTCATTGAGTAAAGATAGCCTCATAAGTTCGGAATATGCTTTTGCAAATGTTTTGACATAATTTTTTTAGGTCCTCCGCTTGAGCAGTAATAATTGTTTAACTGTGTCCAAAAACAATGATTTTTATGCTTAGAGTGCACAGATAATTTTATGGTCAATGTACCAACTCATTTCTATTATGAACTGGACAAGGACATTGTCATACTTACAAAGTAATTCGGCTTCAGGATGAAAGATTTGCTCAAAATACATTGCAAAACACTAAAATTATTGCAAACTGTTAATATACCCATATAAGTAACCTCAGTATGCAAGAGGAAAAAAATTATAATGTCTGCAAAGTTTGTAGTTTCCTCAAAAGTGGCAAACGTAAAAAAATGTCTGATCAAAGTAGAAAATAACGCTGGATGGTGAGTCTGGGTGGGAGTGCAGGTAAGAAGGCACATTTATAATTGTTACTTCAGATAAGGACCATAACTCTCAACTGTACAGATTTTCTCAGAAAGTCCAGATTTTTGCCTCATATTTTGGTCTGTTTTTCATAAAATTGTGGTTTTCTGGCAAATTAGTGACAAATCACTAAAGACTGAAGTTAGAAAATAATGACAGACATTTGAGTTTCAGACTTCAAACCCTTCAGAAAATTCATGCTAATGCAAAACCTGTTATTCTATCAACTTTCTAAGTTTGTAAAAGCAATATTTAAAACTTGTCCATATTTTTGGGCCTTTGTCCCACTTTTATTTAAGGCTTTGTCCAGATTTCTTGCTTTAAGAGGTTGAGAGGTATGATAAGGAGATTTTCACTAGACCTATGCGGTTAATGTAAAACACATTTCTTGCCATTCACATTGAATGTTGCTAGACTGGGAAGTTGTTAATTTAAGGACTAAAACAAGGCATAGTAGGAGTATTGAACACCCTTTGCACCGTACAAAAAAACTGGATGATTTTCTTTATTTTTATATAAAAGTAGCGGGTTAAATGGGTATTGTCCTGAATTTGTGTTAGGATTACACTATGGACCTGGGCAGGTAATGCCATCATTATTGTGGGTGTCTCCAAGCTGTACAGTAGGAAAAGCTACAATGTGAGGATAGACTATTGCATCCTAATATTTGCTGGATTTTAGAGAAGTAACCAGCAGTATTGCAGTATTTATAGACACTACCACATGGAACACCTGACAGTGTAAATTTGTACAGCAGCTAGCGACTGAATAACCTCACCACTCTGACAAAAACAATGAAAATGATTCAGTGTGCCATCTATATCCTAACACTGCATATTCTGTAGAGGGATGGAACTCTGCAAAGAAGTACAATGCAAGACTAAAGCAATCCAAGAAACTAGATGGATCATGGATGGAATATGAGGAGAAAACCATCTCTCTATTCAGTAGTCTCTTCTCACCACTTAACTGATAGTGTCCTGCTTTTAAGGGAGGACAAGCTAGCCCTTAGATTATATTTTTTCCATCGGCAGGTGACCCCAGACCTTGCACACTTGGGATGGCAGCTGTTTCTCATAGTACACAAGGTGTACTGATTGAATGTGGCATGAAGAAGCCTACCTGCCATCTATGTTACCCTTCGATGGGTGCTTATTGAAGTAGTAATGTCTGGGTGATACAGCACCCACACTATAAAATTAAGAAACTCCTATACAGGCATTTGAAACCAGAGCCAGAATGTGGGTGGATACTCCAGATTTAGTATTCATCCTCATGCCTTATGTGTTAAACATATAATATCAGCATGCTGATTAAAGGAAGGCTATGTAGTTGTTTTTCAGTAAGCACCGATTAGTGCAGACTTAAACCATGCCTTATTGTACAGAATTCTGTACCATTTTGGGTTACATTGCTTCTGAATAAAAATAAAAAGAAGCTGTACCTTTTTTTCCATTTCCCATGTATCCATCATTATAAGAGTAGCATCTTCACCATCCACTGTCAGGGATTTTTCATAGGAGTTCTCTAAAATAAATGGGAAACAGAGGGAGAAAATATCAGATGGTGAAATAGATAATAGTCTGTGTCTTTGGCCACAGTTCAAAATAAATTTCTTATACATTATTTACAAGAAAGTTACTATATTTACACTTTTATCTGCACGTTGCAAGAAATATCTAATGATTGCACAAGCTAGCTGTTGTCATGGTAACTCATAATATTTATCTTCATCAGGCGATTAATGAAAGTATTCTTTGGGCAGTTCCACAGGCTGGATGACCATGTGAATGATTTGGTCTGTGATTTGGCTTTATTCTGGCTAACATTATGTTGACAGCAGTAATAGAAAATTGGTTAACATAAATGAGCAGCTTGGAGGGCACCTCACACCCTGTACTGGGGTTTCTGCTGCACTGCCTAACATAGTTCTAGATAGTACCAACGGGAATATCTTGCATTCAACAGTATGTGACAGCATAAATGTCATGCTCACCCAGGATGTTGTAATTAACTTGTAATTAAATAAGATGGAGGGAAATGAGATAATGAAACCCATAAGCAAAACCTGTCAAATGCAGTATGTAGAGTGACACCTCCATAGCATTTTACCTTTTAAAGGCTTTATACTTACTAATGGCTGCATCATTTCTTAAACCTACTGCTACAGAAGCAAACAGCCCTAAATATTACACAAATTCACTTAAGTCCCCTATGTTCACAAGGCAGAAGTCGAGTTATTTGTTGCAACATTTTTACATAAACAATAACGCCATTTGCATGAGGTGGATGTGAGACGGATTTCGCATCATGCGTAACGGTAATGGAAAAATGATGCAGTGGGCAGTTGCTTATTGCACTGTGGTATGACATCACTTCCTACACACCCTGCATGTCCTTACTCTGCTTATAAAACTGGTTATGATGTCAATTTTAAACAGAATTAAACAAATGCATATATCATAAGTGATTATTTTCTTTAGGAATTTCATGGTAATCCTGACTGCGGAGTGCACTAGTTTGTATGTTTGTGTCTGTGAGAATATATGTACATTGTACACATACCACATGCAAAACTCAAAATACTGAATCTCAGAATACTGAAAACACACAGGATACCAGCACTTACTACATACTAGCAGAAGTAGATACAGAAACAAATAAAAGATAAACCATTTACCACTTCTCCAAGTATAAGAAGGGAGCAAGCCCCCCTGCACCCCTTACACCCCCTGCTACTTAAATAACTTAAATATATCAACTCCGAGATCACACTCCACAGAAAAAAATGACAAACATACCATTCCATGTTTCATGACTGCCTGTTGTAACCTTTAGTCGTGTTCTCTTCTAACTTGTTATGCTACAACACAACTCATGTTAGTGTAGTGAAATGTGATCTCAGAGTTGATATATTTAAGTACCAGGGTGTATGGGGGTGCAGGGGGGCTTTCCCCCCTACTTATACTTGGAGAAAAGTAATATGATTTGTCTTGTATTTGTTTCTGTATCTACTTCTGCTGGAATATAGTAAGTGCTGATATCCTGTGTGTTTTCAGTCTTTTGAACTTTCAAGATTTGGTCTCAGTCTTTTGAAATTCAAGATTTTGGGCTTTCAAGATTTTGAAGTGAATCTATATATATATATATATATATATATATATATATATATATATATATATATAATATACATATAATATACATATGTGTGTGTGTGTGTGTGTGTGTGTATATGCATGTATGAGTGTGTGTATGTATATATTGAGATATTATATGTATATAAATACCCACAATCTCTATCTCTGTATGTATATATATATATATATATATATATATATATATATATATATATATAGAGGGTCTATATTACGTGATCAAAGACACTTTTCTTTGAACGCATAATATTAGAACCAAAAACATCGAAGACACTAAACTGCGAATGACCACGTCCGCAAATTTTTTCCCAGGGAAAAAATTCAGGAGGCCGCAAACAAACAACACAAACTTCAAAATCCTAATTAAGTGGGGGGCTTTACCCCCTACACCCCCTGACATGGGGGGGCTGCACCCCTCACCCCACCCTAACTAAATATACCAGCTCTAAGATTGCTCAATGCTGGAGAAAAAGGCAAATCGTGAGAATGGCCAACTGAATTTTTTCCCTAGGAAACAATTTGCGGACATGGCCATTCACGGTTTAGTGTTTTCAGTGTTTTAGGTTCAACTATTACGCTTTCAAAAAAAAGTGTCTTTGATCTCATAATAGGGAACCTATATATATATATATATATATATATATATATATATATATATATATATATATATATTGTCTGTGTAGCACATAAAATACACTCCCTCTCATGGTATCACTTCTCTTTCTCTGTATATTTATATATATATATATATATATATATATATATATATATATATATAAACTAAAGCAACAAACTGAAGAAGTCTCTATTGCATAACTAAGACAAAAGCGCTTAACTGTTTTTGGAAATAAAACAATTTTTGGTTCTACAATTCACTGGTACAATTCTTGGAGAGGTATGGAGCTTATGGTGTGATCCACTCAGTCGCCTTTATGCTTTTTCATATATATATATATATATATATATATATATATATATATATATATACGTACATATGCATGTGTATATATAAATACATAACGAAGCATAAACAGCATGAATCACCAATCATAAAATCATTGATGCCAACATATCAACTCCAAAAAATATAAATCCACAAAGGATAAAAAAATAAACGTGATAAATGTTTTTGCAGGGTTCAGGCCCCCTTGCACTCCCCACACTCTCTATAGATTCCAACTCTGAAAAAACATTACATTGAGGAAAGGGATATTCTGTGATCCCCACTGCATTGCAATCTCTAAAATAAAAAGCCGATACTATTTTGATCGGCATTACCAACTCCATTCCCCATCAAGGAAAATGCTTCTCAATGAAATATATAGACCCAGATATAAATATAATATTGTAAATGCCAAGGATGCATTGAAGTCAACATTACAAAAAAAATAGCTCATGTTTTCATTTAGTACATTCAGAAATGAAAGAAAACAAAAACAATCTTGGCTTTTTAACATGCACAAAAGTAGTACCTTCAAGGTTTTCCCCATTATCTGCTCCTTGTTAGTGTAGTCCTTCTAGCAATGGATTGCTGTCTAAAAAAGTCCATGGCTAAAGGCCCTCTGTAGGGACCAGATTCCATCTCTGAATGTAAGTATCATGACCAGGTATACTTCCTTGGAACAGACATCCTCATTTTATAAAACAGGAATTGGCTTTACTGACTACTTTTGGTGAGAATATTCTCATATAGCAGGTCCTTTGCCCTGCACTTAAAGGCACCCTGCCCATTTTGTAAACTTAACATGTTACCACTGCCCGTCTCCCAGTGTAAAACCATTCTATATTATCACTATGATGGGTTGTAAGACCTGTATAACCAATCAGCATTCTGAATGGCTAGTCCTGGTGTGTCACTGTAAACTGGAAGTGTTCTCTGAAAGACTTCCAAGCTAAAATCTGACTCTAGTCTTGCACAAAACCAGAATAAACTATATCCCTAAATGTGAACAGGTATCCATACTTTCCCGTCATCACTTACTTCCTTACGTTCCCGTCATCACTTACTTCCTTACTGGTATCTAATTCTCTTCCCTGACTTTCTCTCTAAATATACTGTTTTTCCCCTCACTTCATATTGCAATTTCTTTTTGTATTAGACTAACTTACCTTTAACTTCAACACAAACTGTCTAAAATTTTGCTAAATATTTAATGATTGTCATATACCACGTATCGATTCTTAACCAATGTTTTTATATTATGTCTAATTTGTTATAATTATTTAAACTGCAGATGATTTTGTTTTGTTTTTGAGATTGTAAAATTATTGTTCTTAAAATGTTTTGTCATAATTTGGAGCATTTCTCCCCAGGCCTTTATTGAAAATGGGCTTCTACCTGGTCGGACTTTCTTGGTAATCAAACATCAATAAATAAAATTGTGTCTTTCGGCTTTTCCCAGCTAAGGGTCGCCACAGCGGAACTCCAGTCCGCTAATGATTGGTAGTTGATTTTTACGTGCCGAGTTACCAGCCCTGACGCACAACCTTCAACGAAGGTACACCCATTCATGCATGTCTCCATGCAGAAGACGCTCTAGCTGAGAATCGAACCGGACAGCTTCTTACTGTGAGGCGACAATGCTACCACAGCAACAACACCGTGGGTTAAATAAAATAAATAAAATAATGCTCAGCAGCACAGCGGAAACATAAGTAAAGCGGTATGAATGGCAGCATGATCAGCAGTAGTGCAGTGCTTTCACTTACTTAAATGAATTTGCTGTCAGGAATGAAGAGCTTACTCCATTATTTTAGGGTCAATATTAGAAGCTCAAATGAACAGGTGTCCGAATGTTGTAACGTCGAACTGCGAAGTTTGAAATGTCAAAATAGCGAAGCCGCGGAACACCGAATTTTTTCCCAGGGAAATAATTTGGTGGGCCGTTTCGGCTTTGCTATTTCCTCCACTGTGGTGCGATCTCGGAATTGGTATATTTAAGTAGGTGGGGATGTGGGGAGTCAAGCCCCCCACATTAGGAACATTTTATAGTGTACGTGTGTTTTTTAGTTTTTTACTGGAACAACGATTTTTGTCCCTGGGAAAAAAATCACTGTTCTGAGTGTTCAAAGTTATTCCATTTCGAACTTCCAAATTCGACATTTATGTAGTCGAACTTATTGCAGTTCAACAATGTGATACAGACCCATTATTATATGTATGGCTTGCTTCACTTTTTAAAAGTATAAGAGATCTTTTTTTTTGCTCCTGAACTCATATTTGAGGGTTGGACCTGGCACTCCTTTGGAGAGAACTGAAAGTTAGGAGCACCACATTGGAGAAGGGACTTTTTTTTTTTTTTTGCTCCATGGCTTAGAGTAGAGGGGTACAGAAACTGGACTTGACTTACTTCTGAGTGCAATGACCTTTGTTTTGGGTACTCAGCTTAAGAGGTGCCAGATTGGGTAATGTCCCTGGGCACTAGATGAGCCCACTATGGCTCTGTATCCCAGGTAAGTATTGCCATCCATTTGCTTACTCCACCACTGTAGAGGGGAATGGTCAATTACCAAGGTGAAATGCCTGCCCAGTAGACAGTACTTCATGCTATAGAAGGCCCACTTTTTTGACTAGACAGTCTTTCAATGGGCAAGTATCTCCTTTTAGTGCAGTGCTCAACCTCCTGCAAATACAGTACTACACAGTGCACTGACAGATTACACTGCTCTGAAACATTCCACTCACGCAGTGTATTGTACAGTACTACACAGTGCACTGACAGACTGCACTGCTCTTAAACATTCCACTCATGCAGTATATTTAGAGTTATCTTTTCATAAAAATTAGAACTTACTAAATCAAGTTCAGAGTATACAATCTTTTTAGCTCATGAAATGCTTTGTATGCCTCAAAAAGACATTAAACTTTGACAGTCGCATCCACTTTGTGAGACCTGTCAAAGCAGAAATGATGGTCTCAAAACCAGACACAACTTTCTGTAAAACCCAGCTAGTCCATCATAAGCTATAACCTGTCTTTTAGGGGTGAATATTGATCATTTTTTATCATTTTTATTGTTGTTAGTTGTGGTTTTACCACAACTCTTCTTTTAGGCTATCTTAAGCATTTGGCATTTACCGCATCAAGTTTATTTTTGTTTAATACTAACAGTGAAGCCTGCCTGTCTTCTTGATTCTATCACAACCTGCACTTTAGTAATTCAGACTCGCAGACTCTGAATGAATGTGTATGTCATCCAGAAATATTTAAGTATTTTAAGAACAAGGTCTCTGTATATCATTTGTCATCCTCACTGTGCAATGAAATAGGTGATCAGGGGTTACAAAGACTGTTTTTTCTTTGGGAAGGGAGTAAGTAGCTGCCAGCATCCTATCATTCTATTACTGAAATTCAGGGAGGGTAGAATTTCACTAAAACACAATTCCACTTTATAGGAATAACACAAATGGAATATTGTTTCAGTTTGTTGATGCATATAACTCGAGGATGTTGCATACAAATCATTTACCCCAATATGAAATGCAACAGCACAAAATACCACCTGTTCTTTATCATCCATTTTAACTCCGTGTAGATATTACTGTTTTCCCCACTAAGACTGGAGACAGTAACTTTTTCTCTACTAATATTTGTAACAGGCTTCATTATTTTCTGTCACAGAATTTTCAATCAGGAAAAGAAAAACACATCCTCCATTCTCTGAAGCTGAGTCTTTAGCTGTAGAAAATGTCCTCCAATTGTTTTAGGCTTCAGTTTGTTTTCTTTTGCAATTGATTTTGGGCTAGTATCTGAACCACTATTCTGATGTCATGTTGTTTTTGCATTTCTAGTGACATCAACATATGAAGGCATTGAATCTGTGAACTGTGGGGGCTGTGTTTTGAACCAGAACAGAATTGTGATGTATTTCACCTATATGACACTGGACTTAACTGTCCATATATTGTTTTTGCATCGACACGTTATGTGACTCTGTCCGTGTTGATGCATCACATACCTTCCTTGAGTACAAGGTGTATAGCAATATTCTAGCTTGTCAATTGCTGGAAGAAAACAAGATCACAAAACCAAATCAGAACAGTCTCTCGTTCCTCCTACAATTGCCCTCCTAAGCCCTGCTAACTGTTTTCTAAGTCTGTAGAACTCAATGTTTGTTACAAATGGAGATTCCAAGGTTTGAAAGCAAATCCCTCTGTAAACACCTGCTGTACCTTCTTCTAGTAACACCCGAGCTCCGGTCTGTACAGGACTACCCATAATTAGAAAGGAACAATTCTTAATTTAAATGTAAAGAAAACTAAGCCCTCAGTATCTTACAGATAGCTATTTTAATATGTTTTCATACCCCAAATTTTTGCAGACACACAAATATAATCACAGCCCCCTCAGGCTGTATATCAATGCCTGAGTACAGAATCAGGTAAAGTAAAAGAAATAAATTAAAATAAAAATAAAGCAGGAGAGTGCATCAGAAATCAAGAAGCACTAGGATAACGACACACAATATGAAAATAAAAGTGTTTTCCTCTCCTTAACCTGCAGATTCACAGCATGACTCACTGTTGTATCCCTTGGGCTGTCTACATGTACTCCTTTACTAGGGACATACCAGCTTTAGTCCATCCTTTAAACTAATGTAAGTATTTATCGTGCCTTTAAATGGTGCTTTCTCTAATTCCCAAGTTTCCTTGGAAATGGTAACCAGTCCTCTGAGATGCCTACCATACAGACTTACAGCTGATGCTCGTGGCACTGTGGCATTATTCTGATTGCAAGGAGTAAGCAGGGTAACAATGGGAGCAAGTTCTTACAATCTGGCAGTTGGCACAGAGGGTTAAAGCAGTGAACTGTAGTTTCTCTGTTACAGGGTTTGATTCCCACAGCCCTCATTTGCATACTGCATGACCTTGAGCAAATCACTTAACCAGACATTACCTGAGGGGAATCTGGGCTGGACTCATCACAGGTTCACTGAACTGCAAGTCTAGTAACGACCTATGAACTTCCCTTTGCATGTGCTTTATTTATTTATTTATTTATTTATTTTGTCTGTTCTTCCTCTGATGACCTTTCACCATATACCCCTCACCAGTACTTAACTACATGACAATATAAGATCCTTTTCCCTAGAACAATTCTATGTTGTGTTCATTCAGACAGGGGTATGTACACCATAATTCTATGGACATTTCATTAAATGGTTTTAGACTAATTCTTGTAACTTGTTTCTTGACATTTCAGCCACAAATTTTTAATGTAGCATTTATGAGCCAATTCTATATAAAGTATGGGCTGCCATTTCTCAGTTCATGATGGACATTATTTGTTTATGGTCAGTATGAAAAATCAATGCCTGGACCAGAATGCATTCAATCTCTAATCATCTATAGTCTGGTCATACTGTCATTCTTTTAAATATGGCCGACATCATTTTTTTCTTTCAGATCAAAGCCACACTAGATTTCTTCATCTAGATAAGGTGCTGCTATCTTTGCTTTGTAAAATTGCTTAGAGAAGTCTCATTCTTCAAAAACTCCTCTATACATTCAAATCCAAGCAAATATATGTTTATTAACATTACCAAAATATAACAAATAGTACATATTAACAATTATTTTCAAATATGCAAATACAATAAAACAAGATTTTTTTAAGAATCATTTAAAAGTATACTTACAACGTTTATGCAGCTGAAGTCAGCGTCAATCACACAAGCCGGGTAAAGTGCAATAATTTCTGATCATTTTTCCTTCTCTCTAGACTGCTTCCAGTATAAGCTGTGAATTTCCATCATGAAGTTACAAGCATCCTTAAATCTACTATTTCCAGGTATTGCTTTTATCCTAATTAACACACTCCTTTCTCTGTGCGTATATCAAAAATCTATCAGCAAATATGCATTTCTCTGTATTACCTTAACATAGCAAATTAACTAGATTTAAATACTTGCTAACAACACTCATACCTCAGCTTCTGCCTTGCAACACAATTTGCACTATCCAGGCATCCCTGTGTGTTTGTGTGTGTGTGTGTGTGTGTGTGTGTGTGTGTGTATATATATATATATATATATATATATATATATATATATATATATATATATATCCAACAATAGCAAAGCCACAATGACGTCAGTATGTCCATTTTGTGTTTTCAGGATTTTGAGTTTCAGGATTTTTGGGTTCGATTTTTTTTTTTTTTCAGGCTTTTGGTTTCAGGATTTTGATTTTCAAGCTTATAGTGTCTCAGGCTTCTGATAGGGAACCATATATATATATGAATACTCAGAATTATGACTTAGTTGTTTAAAAATCCTATAATCTCTTATATCACACTATTGCCATGAACCTTCATGCATAGCTACATAGTTTCATTCTGAGTCCTGAGTTTTACATTGTTGCTTGTGAATACATTTGTTTATAATTCAATGTTTATTAATGAGTGTATGGACCAGTTCTTTAAACTGGTTAACAAGTGAAAAAGTAGTGAATCTTGCTAAAATGTTATAATGTATTTATTGAAAATTTAGGTTGTTATTAATGAAACCTGGCATTATTAGCATTTAGTTCAGTAAGAGCAGCCCCACAACTTGGAGAGTTGTCAGTATTCTCCAAGGTAAATGTTACATTGTATTTACAGGAACACTGGTAAAGCTGCAGGGGCGTATGCACTCACTAGAGATGGGAATCCTCATCATTATGCAGGAATATATGCATCCACTGCAGGCAGAGATCCTCATCAATCAGCAGGGGCATGTACAGCCATTAGGACAGGAATCATCATCAATCAACAGGGGTATGTACAGCCATTAGGACAGGAATCATCATCAATCAACAGGGGTATGTGCAGCCATTAGGACAGGAATCATCATCAATCAGCAGGGGTATGTACAGCCATTAGGACAGGAATCATCATCAATCAGCAGGGGTATGTGCAGTCATTAGGACAGGAATCATCATCAATCAGCAGGAGTATGTGCAGCCATTAGGACAGGAATCATCATCAATCAGCAGGGGTATGTGCAGCCATTGGGACAGGAATCCTTATCAATCAGCAGGGGTATGTGCAGCCATTAGGACAGGAATCCTCATCAATCAGCAGGGGTATGTACAGCCATTAGGACAGGAATCATCATCAATCAGCAGGGGTATGTGCAGCCATTGGGACAGGAATCCTTATCAATCAGCAGGGGTATGTGCAGCCATTAGGACAGGAATCCTCATCAATCAGCAGGGGTATGTGCAGCCATTAGGACAGGAATCATCATCAATCAGCAGGGGTATGTGCAGCCATTAGGACAGGAATCCTCATCAATCAGCAGGGGTATGTACAGCCATTAGGACAGGAATCCTCATCAATCAGCAGGGGTATGTGCAGCCATTAGGACAGGAATCATCATCAATCAGCAGGGGTATGTGCAGCCATTAGGACAGGAATCCTCAACAATCAGCAGGAGTATGTGCAGCCATTGGGACAGGAATCATCATCAATCAGCTGGGGCATGTGCAACTATCAGAGGCCAGAATCCTTATAAATCTGCAGGAGTAGATCTACCCATAAGAGATGTAAGAAGTCTGATCAGGCTGGTTATTCAAAACTTAATGGTGAGGAGTAGCACAAGAATCTTTACTGATACAAGGAAACAACTAGAGGCAATACATATGTCAGGGTCTGCAGGAGTACAGTACCTGAGTTAGCCTTGGAATACATAACTAAGCCTATCACCTTGTAGAAATCCATAAGAAGCATGCTAAGCAAGGGTTATAACTTTACTCATAAGTTGTTTTTTCTCAGCACAATCTTAGAGAAGGTGAATGCTTTCCTTTCCAAGAATATGATTTTCTAATATTAATGAAGAGTTCAGCAAGCAATATGTGCACTAGTTAACCCACCTACAAATAATGATTCAACTGGAAGTAAAACCTTTGTCTTTAAAAGGCATACATTTTTTGTTGTTTAATCAGATTCTGGAAAAGATTAAAAAGTGTCTCAGAATGAACTGATAGCTCATTGTTTTCCTTTATAACAGATGAAGCTCTTCTTGTAGTGTTTTTTCTTTAACATTACTGGTCAGTAGAAGCCTATGTAAGATAAGTCTAATATGAAAAAGAGGTGAGGTAACAAAAGTGAAAAATTCTATATACATCTAAGCAGGGCTACTTCGACCCATCAAAATTACATTTAAGCGAATCTCACTTACCCGATCCCAGTTCTTCAAAACTTCAGTAATCCGAAAGCACAGACTGCCAAAATCCTTTTCCTGTGAAAGGAACCACTTGGCCTCTACGAGAAAAAACCTAAATGGATTAATACTAAACCCACCAAAGTGGTGGGCTTTGCATCCCCCATCCCCTACTTAAATATCCCGACTCCAAGATTGCACTACATTGAAGAAAGAGCAAAGTTCACCATGGTGGTCAAGTGGTTCGTTTCACAGGGAAAGGTTTTTGGCACCATGCTTTCGAATTACTGAAGTTTCAAAGAACTGGAATCGGTAAGTAAGATTCGCTTAAATGTAATTTTGATGGGTCAAAGTAGAACCATCTAAGCATATTAGCCCACTATCTAAACTTCTGGAATAAGTTGCTCACCATTAAATAATCCAATACTTTGTAGAGCATCAAACCATGTCAAGAAGAGAACATGGCTTCAAACACAGCCTAGTCAACATAATTATTAAAACTGACAATATATATCCTCCCACATAGATGAGGACTGACACATAGCATCTCTTTATTTGGACTTCTTAAAGGCATTCACTATTATGGCTCATAGTCTGTTAATAAACCACATAAGAAAACACAGTTTTCCACCAGAATAAAAACAAAAATGAATGAATGAATGAATGAATGAATGAATGAATGAATTAATTAATTAATTAATTAATGAATATAACAAAAATAATGTATAATCTAAGGGGTAAACACTCCGTTGCGAAAAAATAGAAATAAAGTAAAATAAAATAACAGTATCACAGAGTAGTGACCAGGCAGGAAAAAAAAAACAGAATCTCTGAATCCTTCACGTATGAAAAATATATATATATTTATTGTAAAGAACAAACGGTAAGCACTTTTACAATCAATGATGACGCTTGATTGTGAAAGCGCTTAACGTTTGTTCTTTACAATAAATATATATATTTTTCATACGTGAAGGATTCAGAGATTTTGTTTTTTTCCCTGCCTGGTCACTCCGCTGTGATACTGTTATTTTATTTTAATTAATTAATATGTTGTCAACAATTTAGAAAGTTGCTTATTACTAAGCTAAAAAGTAGTTTGCTACTGTAAATTCAATAGGCGCATTGGCGCTTCAACCTTTACCGCAAATGCAGTATCAGCATTCATTTGTGAAGCTGTTACTACAGTCCTGAACCATTGTATCCTAACAGTTGTAATCCAAATTAAATAATGTCGTGAAATGCACCTAGCAAAGGATTATAAGTTAATAACTTCTTTTACTTCTTAAAATGCAGATTTGCATACAGGTGGTTGAGAACTCCACGTCTGATAACCAAGCTTCACGGGCACATTGCTCGCACCTCCAATGAAACTTTAGGCTAATCTTGCTGACTGATGAAGAGATGGCTCAATTCTTATAGAAAATGTACCAAATGGCACCTGGACAAGGGGCTTTGCAACATTGTACAGCCCAATACTTTGTATGAAGAGCAATCAGAAGTACTTACAAGCTGTCTGTCAGAAATGTCTGAAATACAAGTGAAGTGCAGTTTTGTGAAACAAGCTGAAATTAACTGGAAGTATTTACTGCAATATTTTACACACTTAGAATCTGACCCTCATTACACCAGACCGTCTAAAACAACTTCTTCTCGTTTGCCTTGGGAGACTTACTCATTCGCTGCACAGGCATGGTATTGGAATATCAGAATACCTATACCTTTCAACTGTTCCTGATTTTGACTTGTATATATTTTTTCTTGAGCCGCTAGCAAAATAGTTGATTTTCTGCTACAGCAATGAGGATTAGAGCTAGTCGATAATGCAATGCAAAAGAGTGTTGTACTTATTGTTCAGAACGTGCAAGCTGATGTACAGCCCCTTATTCTTCTAACTTTGCTAGTAAAATGGAGTAATATTTAAATAATTCATCCTGGTTTAGAGTTTTTCACCATCACCCTGTTACTGAGTCTTGAACAAAGATGTTGCAAGTCATAAGAAAATGATCGGTGCAGTACATTACATACAGCATCGACATTGATTCGTTATGCAGAAAGCAATCTGTTATATTACTGATATTGCACTTAGTGCTGCTTTATAATTTTCTTTTTTTAACATTTAAAAAATATGATTTTAAGACAAGCATAGCTTTTGATATATATGCACACACCGCGGAAAGATGCACAAAGTAATTCAATGCCAGTAACAAGATTTGGAGAGTAAATAGAAGTGTAAAGATGAATTGAACAGCGGCAAACAATTACACACGAAGAGTTAGGAACAGAGATCCAATTCAAATGGGACTGGAACTCAAAATGAAAGGACAGTTTACAGTGGGAGACAAAAGAAGACTGGAATTTAAGAACTACAGGCAATTTAAAAGAAAAATGACACTGTGGGTCGGAATGTGAGCGACATAGCTAAAATGGGCGTTACTTTTGTTAGTTGTAGTTAGACCCGAATTTTAGACACTGGAATTGTACCTTTAAGATAATATAGAAGGATATTGGTTGAACAATTATCTTTGATATAGAAATGCATAAATAATATGACAACACAGCTTTTCCTTACCTCATACTGTAAAATTTGATGTGCCGCAAGGCTCAATATTGGGAACTCACTACTACTTTTGCAGTTTGTAAGCAAGATTGCAGGAGAAATGTGTGGAAAATATTTAATACAGTATGCTGATGTCTCCAGCCTGCATAGATGCTATGAAGCCAAAGAGTCAAATCATACAGTCAGAGGCTATGTTGACTCACTTGTCCCTAGGGAAATGAAAGTAGGTAATTTGTACACTAGGCTCATGTATTTTAGATAGCCAGTTGATGGTAACATACTTAAGTAGTAACCAATTCAAGATAACTTGTAGTCAGCTGATCTTCTGAAGTAGTACTCAAGTGGAAATATCTACAACTATATACAGATGACAAACTTATTAGGTTACAGCATTGTATAAACACTGCCATATGGCAGACACATTCAAAACTAAAAGACCCTTTATGAAATAAAATGACAGTTTACTGAAGGTAAATAGAGCTGTATTAGACTGCACTAATTCTTAACCTGTTACACGGATTTTGTGAACTGAGTAATGTTCCAAAGCTTGTACATATACTGTGCTTCCTATAACAGAGAATAGCAAAATACTCATCAGATCGGTACTCAGAGCTGTGATGCACTAATCAAATTAGATTGAATGAACCTTAACTGCTAAGATGTTGGACCCATTTCCAGAAGACTTGCTTCACTGCAAATGACCACTTACAGTGAGAGCAGGCTGAGGGCAGGTCTTTTGGAATCTAGCCCCTGGTGTAAGCCTGTTTGTAGATAGGTCTTACACTAAATTAAGTCACATACACTTAGAGCAAGTCTTTCGGAATCAGGGCAGACTTACACGGAGAGGAACTCTTTTGGAATTTGGCCCATTATGTTTGTATTTGGTACTGCCTTTCAGACTGATCCATAAGCAGGCTTCTCCTTACCTTTCATGTAAGGTTTCTTGACACTGATGAAAGAAATATCTTAGATCTGCAGAGCCCTGTCAGTTTGTAAAAAAAGACAAAAATAACCATAGACAGATTTTGTAGTCATTGTTTTCCAGTGTTCCAGAACAAGCTACATTTATGGCTATAAATGGAAGATTCTTTTTAGTATTCTTACAGGAATTAAAGCACTACTGAATGATGAAATCACTCTGTCACACCGATGAAATACCAGATCAGAAATCAGGCATGATAAACGTATAATCATACAGTCTTTGCCTTATCCCAGGCATTTAAAATACCTTTAAAAAATGTTGTCTTAGCTACTATATAACGCCCACTCACTACAAACTCCTTATGACAGCAGTATCAGTAATTATTTGCAGGCTCCTGCCTCGCTGATGACTACAGATTTTCTGAAATAACTGGGATAATTCTTGTGTCTTTACAGCTAAACTTGTCTTTGTTGTATGAATTGATATTAACCAATATCTGACCCTTGACTGATTCGTAATAAAGAATGTTAACTTGGCAATCAATATTTTAAATGTTGACCTAAATCTCTAAGAACTGTGTCTAAATGTCTACAAATTATGTTCACATTTTCATGCATTTCTCTCTGTGTTATTGTACTTTGTTTTCTCTTCATAATTTTTCTGCTCTGGGCCTGTCAACCATCAAGCCATTACCACAGATAATCATCTGCTCCCTAATACGATAAATCTGGAAGCCGTTCATTCCTCTCCAGAGTGAAAGATGCCAAAGCACATTCATTACCTGGTCAGGCAACAGAAGACTTTGACACACCAACAACAAGGCAGCTCTAACCAGACATAGGAAAATACGTCTTCCACATGTGACCTGTAACAGCTACCAAAAAACTCATATGGGTAGATATGACCACTATCCTCCTAATCTTGTGTTTTAGCTGTTAGAACTGGCCTCTGCTCACCTCTGGAGCAATATAACCAAAAGCTGGGGAGCCACCTAATACCTCCCCTCTGAGTGTGGCAACAAAAGCCTCACCTCTCGAACACAGAACCTGGCTCTTATGGTGCTTGAGCAACTAATCAAGATCAGGTCACTTCTGCCACAGTCAGGGCTCTTTCGCCCTGTCCCACAGAGCTGGATGCCAATGCACTTAAGGATATATATACATACTGTCACACACTATTAAAGTACTTAGAACTTTTCTCATTTATTCCTCTTTAAAAAAGTGATTTCTTCCTAGTTATGTTAACTTGATTAAGAATATGGCTAAAATATTATTAAAGCAGCATCATGATTATGTTACATCATGATAATGTTGCATCATGATAATGTTACATCATGACAATATTACATCATGATTATGTTACATCATGATTATTTTATATCATGATAATGTTGCATCATGATAATGTTACATCATGATAATATTACATCATGATTATGTTGCATCATGATTATGTTACATCATGATAATGTTGCATCATGATAATGTTACATCATGATTATTACATCATGATTATGTTACATCATGATAATGTTGCATCATGATAATGTTACATCATGATAATATTACATCATGATTATGTTACATCATGATTATGTAATGTTGCATCATGATAATGTTACATCATGATAATATTACATCATGATTATGTTACATCATGATTATGTTACATCGTGATAATGTTGTATCATGATAATGTTACATCATGATTATGTTACATCATGCTAATGTTGCATCATGATAATATTACATCATGATAATGTTACATCATGATTATGTTACATCATGATTATGTTACATCGTGATTATGTTACATCGTGATAATGTTGCATCATGATAATGTTACATCATGATTATGTTACATCATGATTATGTTACATCATGATAATGTTGCATCATGATAATATTACATCATGATTATGTTGCATCATGATTATATTACATCATAATTATGTTACATTGCTGATTTGGATTAAACTACTGAAAACTGACAAATTTGTGCTACAGTTTTCAGCTTAGTGAATGAAGTGTATTAATCTAGCAATTTAAATTGGGTTCCTTGAAACTGTTCTCCATTGTAAGACTTGTTTTCATATCCAGGTCATAAGGCAACTTTTCTGTGTAGAAGAAGATTTCATTGGTTCAGGCTTGAATGGCTTCAAATCTTAAGCAAGAACAGCAGCTGCAAAATCACTTTGATGTTGACTACATTTTACAATGGAGTATCTTGGAAAATCATTTGTTTGGCTAAATATTGAGTACAGCCTTAATCAGAACTAGTTATGTTGGAAAAAAGTGAACATCACACATTGCTGTATGCAAAAAAAGTGCAACGTTAGGCATACTGTAGGCGTCTCACATTCCATATCTGGGCAATGTCCCCATATCACTGTACTTCTAAATATATTAGCTCCAAGATTAGGCAGCAGTGTGGGTAAGGGCCAACTTCCTTACCCCACTATTCCACAGTTTTACTCCATTCAATTAGCAGTTTTCATTCAAATACAGGAACTGACAGATATAACTTCCTGTTTCTTGAAACCTTTGATGTATAAACAACAGGATAACACAATTATTTTATTGATTTACTTATTTAAATCTTTGTTAACCAGATAAGTGGGCTGATCCAAAGCCCCCTTTCAGCCAAAACTCACATGCAGAGGTTCATAGTAAACGCCGACACAGTACATGCACAATGGCAATCTAGTAACAGACAGTGCATGCCACATTATAACAGAAACTGTTGAAAATATCCTCTGTTGGCTCTCCTCAAATTTCCCCCAAGAGACCATACTCCTTGGTGATCTCAATATTGACTGGTATATTCACTGCTGATAATCCTACTACCCTAATAAACCTTCATGGCTTTCATCAAACCATCTCCTACCCTACAAGAACTCACAAACCCAGCAATAAACAAACAACTTTAGATTGGATACTAGTTAACAGTAACCCCCAATCTTATAAAACAGGTATACTTCCCAACAATATCAGTGACCATTCTCTTACCTTTATAACAAAACTAAAAACTTCATTATCCAATCAAGTAAATGTCAGAGCTTCCCAAAATACAAAAACTCTAAGCCTACTTAACTTTCAGGCTGAGCTTAGAGCATGCAATTGGACTCCCCTAAAACACTTACCACTTGAGGAAGCTGTTTCCTATTTTAACAATAAATTTCTACAAATTTTGGAGCATCATGCCCCTTCTTGTATTATCAGAATTAAGAACAAATTAGCTCCCTGGCTCACAAAAGACACCAGGCAAAAATGCGACTTAGAAACAAAATCTGGGACAAATGTATACATACAAAAAATCCTACTGATCACTTAAACTTTAGACATCTTAGAAATGTCACTAAAAAGCCATTTTCCTTGACAAAAAAACTATTTCCAACAACTTCAACAAACCCAATATCAAACCCCACAACAATTCTGGTCTGGACTAAATAAATTACTTCATCCGGGCCACTCTAAAACTCCTACCACCTCTAATTTGACCCAGCAGTCTTCCACCCAAATTGCTGATACTTTCAACAATTTATTCACTCAAACTGTCCAAGCTGTATCTATTTCTTTACCAGCAGTGTCCACCTCTAACCCACCTGTGTTTTCTAATTCATTAACCCTATTACAACTACAACCTATTCCTACACCTCTCATACACACATTGCTTCTGAAACTCAAACCTTGCACCCCTTCAGCTGATCTCCTCCCTGCTGAATATCTAAAATTGGCAGCTGGATTTCTTGCCTTCCCCATTTCCATCTTAATTAACAGAACCATTACAGAATGTTCTATCCCAAACATCTGGAAAGTGTCTCACATCACCCCCCTCCACAAGGGTGGTAACTCAAATTAACAGAACCATTACAGAATGCTCTATCCCAAACATCTGGAAAGTGTCTCATAGCATCCCCCTCTACAAGGGTGGTAACTCAAATTAACAGAACCATTACAGAATGCTCTATCCCAAACATCTGGAAAGTGTCTCATAGCATCCCCCTCTACAAGGGTGGTAACTCAAATTAACAGAACCATTACAGAATGCTCTATCCCAAACATCTGGAAAGTGTCTGATATCATCCCCCTCCACAAGGGTGGTAACTCAACTGAACTGTCCAATTTCCACCCAATAGCCCTTCTCTCACCTATAGCAAAAATTATGGAGAGATGTATTCATCACCAACTTCTTAATCATCTCCTCCAAAATCACCTTCTAGATGACTTGCCAACATGGTTTTAGACCTTATCATAGCACCACCACAGCTCTCCTATCCTTTACTGACCTTATAAATAAAAATTGTAACAACAATCTCCTATCCTCTGCAATTTTTATTGACCTATCCAAGGCATTTGACATGGTGAATCATGAACTATTGATTAACACGCTTAATTCTCTCGCATTAGATGCACACTCAATCAAACGGTTTCAATCTTACCTAGGAAACAGACAGTAAGCAGTTCTCTGGGACAATGAACTGTTGTCTCTGCTCCCTATTACTCTTGGAGTCCCACAAGGTCCAATTTTGGGACCACTCCTCTTTACCATTTTCATTAACGATCCGAAAACCTCCCTTCCTCAAACTACCTGTATACAATATGCTGACGACTCTACTTTAATCTGCTCCTCCTCCTCACCTTCCCAACTTCAAGCCAAAACCCAAAAAATATTTACCTTAGTAGAAAACTGGTTCCATCAATGCTGTCTCATCCTCAACCCTAAAAAAACTAAATTACTATTGTTTACCCCTACTCATAAATCCCCCACCATAAACATCACAGTCATATTTAAAAATGGCACCACAATAATTCCTGACATTACCACCAAACTTTTGGGGTAACAATTGATCACAATGTTAATTTCGACACCCATATCAACCTAACTATCAAATCAGTGACTAGAAAACTTGGTTCCTTATACAGAATTAAACATTTTCTCACTCCTTCAGCCAGGACTACTATTGCCCATAATTCACCTATTTTTAACCATTCCTGCGTCAGATCTTGATCAGCACAAGGTTTTTCAAGGAGCTTTCTGTGTTTGCAAGAATATTTATGCCTTTTCATCTGATCCTTCTTACATTCTTTCTTTTGTTTTTTGGCACATTCAGTTGCTGCCTGATTTTTATATTCTTCTGGTTTGGTTTCCTTTCCCATTTGACACTGGTATGTTTCTGCTAAACTAAGCTTTCACTACATTTGGATCTGGTGAGGTCAGCAGATATGTATGCAGTCCTACGACTGCACATCCATGCATGTAATCAATTTCAAGGAAGACTATACCTCCTTCAGAATGAGGAATATATAGTCTTGGTATAAAATTATTTTTATATATGATTTGATAAGCGTAAAGCATTTCTTTGGTTTTCCTGTCCAACTCATCCAATACCTTTAGGGCCAGTCAATCACACAAAAACTACAGGTTAGAACAGGAAGAGCAAATTGGTTAGTTGCTTGGACTTTGTTCCTAGATGTCAGAGCTGTTTTCAGTATTAATTTTAGTCTTCTAAAATATTCTTTACTGGGTTTTGTTCATATTTGTCAATGTTTTATTGTAGATCCTTCATCAATTCCCATGTATTTATACACCCCCTCCTGCTCAAATTCCTTTATATCACATTCCTGCCCTACACTGATATTGTGCTGCAGCTGTCCTGCTTTAACGGTTGCTTTTGCACTTTTATCAGACTAAATGACATTCTAATATCATCTGAGAAAGATTTAGGCACTTCCTGTTGTGTTTTCAGCCCCTCATCTGATGAACTACATAGTTTTAAAACATCCACAACAAGGGGATGAGAAGTCTTTAAACTTTGTAGTTGTTTGGGAACCAAATTATAGCCATGACCTAATCTATTAAGTAGTCAGCTTAATGGGTTAAGGGCAAGACAAAAAAGCAACAGTGACAAAGAATCATCCTGGAATATCCCCCTTTGAATTTTAATCTCAGGGTTAATAATTTGTCCTTCATCATGGCTTAGCTGAAAAGTGGCTTGCCCCTGTTTCATGGTCACTGTAATGTAATCAGTCAATGCAAGGTGCATCTTATACATCTGTAAGCACTGCTTTATCCATGAATGTGGGATGCTGTCAAATGCTTCTTTGTAATCTAGCCATGCCATACTTACATTCTTCCCCTTTTTACAATTTTTCATTATGAGTTTAACAACAAATGATCCTTCTTTCCATATGACTTTCTTTTTTTACCCTTTTGTTCTATTGGCATGACTGAGTTTTCTTCTAAATGACTATAAACTCCGTTAGCATCAATTCTAGTATATAGTTTACACATCATTGGAAGGCAAGTTATTGGTCTATAGTTTTTTGGATAGGTTGCAGATTAACTCTTAAGGAGGAGTATCATTTTCCTTGTTGTTAACCAGGTTGGTGTGGGTTCGGGGTGTGCATATAAGTAGTTCTTACTCAGGGCTAAATCTTTGCATAAAGATGTTAATACTTTTATCCAGAAGTTAGGTATGGAATTTGGGCCTGGAGTTTTTCATTTAGGAGTTTTTCTTAATTGTTTTTCAGTTTCTCTGGCCATTAGTTCATCCCATTCTACAACCTGTACATTTGAAATGGTTTACTGTTCCATTTACTTCTTCTATCCATTCAGCATCTTTGTTATGTTCAGCAAGGTCTTCATAGATATTTCTACAAAATGTGTCTATTTCTTCTTTTTTTGGGGGGTGTTTCTATTCTTTTTGCTTTGTTATCCAATTTTCTATAAAACTTTTTGGGTCATCAATGAATTGCTTATTTTGTACTTTTCCTTTATATTTATCTGTATATTTTATAAGTTTTTCTGGCTGCGCTGATATCTTTAGTTGATTATTTGCAATAGTGAATGATGTGTCCTGGTCTGTTTGCAGTTTTCTCTATTCAGTACTTCCATGATGGCATTTGATTTCTTCCTTCCTTCCCCTTATTGCCCCGTGTTTTTGTGGTAAGACTTCATCTGTTTTTAATGATCATAGCAGCATGATCATAGTGATTATTGCTTCAAGGCAAGAGCAAAAAAAAAATCTTTTCTTACAAACTTTAGTAAATTGCTTGCTACAAATGTAGCAAACAGTTGCTACAGTGTACACTCTGCTCAGAGCACGATAGTGCTCAGGTTTTAGTTTTATAATAGAAGATTTGTTTTTACTTTTAAACTGTAGCAAATGGCAGCAAGCAGTTCCTACAGTTTAGATCATATATGGAGCCCTACAAGAGGCGGCCCACTGGCCAGGGGGGCTGCCATAACATTTACTTTTTAATTAAAAAAAAAAATACATTTATTTAAGGGTGTTAGTCTTTAAGAATGCCTGTCATGTTTCTGCACACACCTGCTGTTGATGCATCTATTTTATGTCTGCAGACAGAATTTAAACAACGTTCTTACTTTTTCTGCCCATGGGTAAAACACATGACCACTTCTACATCTGCCTACAGTTATCAGAATCAAGCCAAACAAGTAAGGTACTTTTTTGGTGTGTGTGTGTGTAATACCCTAGTTACGGATGGATGGTAGATTAATTTACTCAGGCTCAAACCCTGTACCCTGGCTACAGAAAAAAACAGCCTGAATCCTCTACAGCAACTACTAGACTATGAGCTTGAGCTTCAGTGGATTTTCAAAGAATTGTGAGCTTCAAGGGAGTAGAAGTTTACTGCTACTCATGCTAAGTCTGCTTTTAATCTGTGACTGTTTTGTTTAACAAATGGTTGTCACTGTTTGTGCTAGAGACTTAAAAGCAGTGTTAGTAGCACAACAGGTAGCATACTTGCTTTTGCTTTAGAAGGTTGTGGGTTCGACTCCCACACCATATAATGGATTGCTAATACTATGCTGTACTTTAAAGGGGTGGGGGTGCTGCAATCCTAAGTGTGCTCTTCGTTGGTAAGATGCCTTGTAACTTTGAAACTGTTGCCGGTTTTTCATCTGTTCCTTGATTGTTTTGTTTAGCAAATGTCTATCAGTTATTTGTTTTATAAAACTTAAAATAGAAGTTTTAACTTAAATCCAATTATCTCTAATCATTGTAGACGTAAAGAAGAAAACAGTCTGCACACCGACAGGTTTGAACAGTGTTTATGGTAACTGGGGAGAAATAGCCAAGTAATGGGACACTGGAATGGCTTGGGGGGCTATGGTGTGTGTGGGGGGCCCTGATTCATTACCCTGTCTAGGGTCCCATTTGACCATGAACCTGCTCTGAGTGGGACATAGAAAGATGGACCAGGCTGGAAAGGATTACTGGTTGGCTAACAAAGAGACTAAGAAAGGAGTTGCAATAGCAAAGAACAAGTCATCAGACGCACCTTACCAGCTTCTGGAAAGTGACTCAGTAGATGGCACAAAGAAACTATATCAGGTTGCAAGGTAAAGACAAAGATAAAGAAAACAGTGAGTCCCCCTTCATAAGGGATGTCAGCAAAAACTTGCCGACCAGTTTACTGGACATCAAAAGCAGATGGAAGGAGAACATGCAGCAGCTTCTGACTGAAGAAAACCCCATAGAAGCTGTACTGCCCCTGGCACAGCCAACAGTGAAAGAAGAAGAGGAGGATCAGCATAGAAGAGGTAAGAAGAGCACTAAGGAAAATAAAGTCATGGAAAGCCGTAGGCTGAGATCAGGCCACGGCATATTTGATAAAGATATTGGGTGGAATAGGGGAGAAATGTCTCCTGAGGGTACTCAAAGCAGTATGGAGAGAAACGCATATCCCCAAATCATCATCCTCAACCCCCTCTTTTCCCATTTTTCTACATAGAGTTGGGGTATCATGTTAACTGTCGCCATCTCTCTCGATTCAATGCCACACTCCTGCCTTCTTCAACACTCATGCCAGACTGTCACAAATCTTCTCTCATGTAATCAGTCCACCTCTTTACTGGACATCCTTGTTTCTTCTTACCTTATTTCTGTCTGTCCCAAAATCTTCTTCACCAGATTGTCTTCTGCTTTTTGGCACATTTGCCTGAGCCACTGTAATCTGTTCTCTTTGATCTTTTCTGCAATTGGAGCTACTTTGGCTTCAGCTCTCACGCCGTCATTTCTTTGTTTGCCCCACAGTGTGCATCTTACCACCCTTCTCAGGTACTTAATTTTCATCACCTCTAGCTTTCTCATACGCTCTGCCTTTACTGCCAAGGTTTCTGTACCATACAGTAGTAGTGGTCCCACCACTGTCTTGTACACCTTACTTTTCAGCTTCTTTGGCATTCTTCTATTATACACTACACCTGACACTCTATGCCAGTTGGCTGTAGCCCCTCTGATTCTAGCTTTGACCTCTTCATTCAGACATCTCTTCTCCTCAACCACCCTCCCAAACACTTGAAGCTATTAACCTTAAGCCATCAAAACACAATGTAGCACTTCTCCAGAATAGGCTTTAAAATGCATTCTGCAGGGCAAGTGGAAAGGCCAAATACTCTCCATGCAATTAATCCGGACTTGAATTGTAAAAAATGCCAAGTGCAATTAAACAATATATGATAAAATTAAGGGAACTGTACAATTATACCACTGTCATATTACAGAGAGTGGTATAATTGTTGAATACGCCTACATCTCTTTTGATGTTGTCATGTGTTTCATATATCACAGCTAGTGCTAAATGTTGGCATTAGGCTAGTTACAACTAAACATATTGTTCTCATTGAGTGCTTCCTATTTACCTGACACTGATTATCTGTACCTCAGGAATATGACAACTCTGCATTCTACTGTGATGTCATCAGCATACATCATAATTATTATGGTGTTACAGAAGCACAGGGACTTCCTAACTCCTTAGGCAAGCAATGTGTCTTTAAACACCCACACTATTCACTCTTGTAAACCCACTTATGTATGTGCAGACAGCAGGTCACCAGCAAATCTTTATTTGAAAGGGAAAACCTTATATTTCAGGTAGCATTGACAAAGACAGGTATATAAGACTTGTAGTTGCATTCAAAATGCATTATTGTTGATGGACTTTATAACAGAAAACAATTCCATTGCTTTAGCAGAAATTGTCCCCATCAAAGTTATAATCAGTTGACTGAGAATAGTTCCTTAGCTAAGTACAAATTCCCTGAGTAAGACAGTCCGTACCACTCAGTTGCCATAGTGCTTTTCTGTTTATGTACTGAGAACCTGTTTCTGGGCTAAACGTATACACATAAAGGAAAAACATTTGGCCTGCCTTCTTTACTGCTTTGTTCATCTCATGGGCTTTCTCTTTTTCTTTAATATATATAAGAAATATACTATTAAGTGTTAAGGCTTCCTAACAGTTCAAGTCATATTTTTTTGAAATGCTGTGAAATGGTCATAATTCATCTCTGTCCAACTCTAAGGATGGTCAAGACACAGATATGGTAGGAGGTTAAATTAAATTTATAACAAAGTTTCATTTTTTTTTTTTACTGTGAAGCTCTATGAACTCAAAGTTATTATATTTAAATATCTGGATGCTCCCACATCAGGGGATGTATAGGGCACAGCTTGCCATGCAGACTTATTATCACCACGTTCTTGTAATTTGATGTAGCTTGTACTGCTTTATATATTTATATTCATTATAGGTAGTCAGTGCTTTATTTGTGATTCATCAAATCTCAACAGAAAGAGATGGATGAAACATTATTGACACCAATGTTAAGTTCTTGATGTAATGAGAAATGCAATAAATTGTGAAAAAATATATATGCCTCAGAGGATGATAAAAACTTCTTTAGAAAAAAATCATTTAAGCTACCCCAGTAAACTTGAACTCCATCAGGAGCTGGACTAGCCCTTCCAGTAGAAGAGCACTGTTTACAGATTACCCAAATCTGCAACAGTGGTATTTGAAAGTACTATAATATTTTAGCACTCCGCAGCTGCTGAGGATGGACCTATTACAAGCTGGGTAAAGGCTGGGTGAAACTACAGTGATGGATGCAACAGGTGATATGAAAGAAATAGCAGATTTAAGCACTGTCATAAAAGGCAAGTGATTTTCATGCTCAAAAATTAAGGGTAAATTAAGATGGGGGTATTGGATGGAATGCTTTCTCCTCCAGTAGTTGCTAACTGCAGTATTCACTTCCTTCGGCCTATGGAATAAGAGTCATGACCTGAAAGCGCTGATAAGACATGGAAGTAATAGTGTGTTAGCGATCACACTGTCCTAGTATGCTAAGGGCAACCTGCAACGTCCATGAATTTTTGTGCTTCAAATGGAAGGGAAGGGGAGTTAGTCTCTAAGAAGGACCATGATTGTGACGGAAACCACTGATGAAATGTGCAGTTATGAAGCAGTACAACTACTGCTCCCTTCACCTTATCTCATGCTCTCTCTCAGGAGAGTTTATTACAGACAGCTGTCTGCTTCAGTGGACAATGCCTCTGACAGAATTTCAGTACACCAGGTTTTTAGTGGAAATTCCATGAATGCTGACGTCCTGTGCTGATAAAACTGGGCGCCTCACTCAAAGTAATTTCTATTTTTTTACAATGCACCCCAGCAACCATTAAACAATGTTGTCTTAGGCTTATACTGTTAACAGACCTCCTGTACTGGAAAGATGCACAAAACACCTAAACGACAACGATCAAGTCTCACTTTATGGCAACATTGTTTGTACAAGAGCATCTCTGAACATAAACTTGTAACTAGTGGGATCAGTGTTGGGCCCTCTCCTGTTTGGCATTTATTTTAATTATTATACAGACATCTAAGCCAATGTATTAGGAGTGTGGTTGACAACATTTGTTGATGACTGCAAGCTGGGTACTGTTAGCTGCTCATTGGGTGATACTAAACTATTCCAACAAGGACTGGAATACACACGTGTTGTCTGAAGTACTGAAAACAATCTTGAGCTAATGCAAAGAAGTATAACACAAAAACATTCAGTAAAAAGGCTGCTCCCACCTCAAATGTTAGAAGTGGTGCTCTGCTTCCGACAGATATGTTCATACGAGACCTGTCTCTGATTCAGTCATCACAATTCTACCATAGTCAGGAAATCCTTCTATCTGGTCCAGTTAATTTCCAAGGAGGTATCTTCAAGAATCAAAGAAGTAATCTTACGACTGCACTGTTCCATTAACAGACCCATCACAGAATGCCTTGCCCCATTTGCTATATACAAATCCAAACATACAGCACAACTAGAATGGTCCCAACAATTTTTAACCATGACAATTAAAGTCTTTAAGTCCTTTGACAATCCTGACAGGTTAGCACAACTTTCATTCTAGGCCTTAACCTTCCAGCTGCTCTGAGGTGACATGCTCCTTGTTTTTCAGACCTATTTGACCTCCTTTTCCTTTGGAAAACCAGTGGCTCCACAAACATCCATACAAGGTATCTAAATCTACAACAGCAAATAAACTGTTCCTAACAATGTACATTCTGACCATGGAATAAGTTACCACTACAGTTCAAGCAAAGTACTACTTTGTCTGCTTTTAAAGATAGTTTGATGAATGGATGAGTCGACACAAATTTACACAAGAGTATGGACCAAATATCCTACTTTATAATGTAAATCAAGATGTCCAGCATCCACTCTCTCATTTCTAAAGAGAAAGAGAAGGTACTTTGGTATTAATTATACCTCATTCTCTTGGTCAGTGGAGGGACGAATAACTATGCGGATATAATTAAAAAATGACAAGCGGAGTAAGGGAAACTGAAGGATTATTAAGTCAGATACTTCTCTGGTCAACCAAGTGACATGTCCAGCATTGTGAATCAAATCTTATGCTCCATGTTCACAGGTCCTAGTGGTCATCTGGGTCACTTCTGAGCACAAGAATTAGGCCTAGTGGAAAATAAGAAGTTATGTACCTACCATAACGTTCCATGTTAGTTGTCTTCTCTCGCCTTCTTTCTTGCTTGATGGGTTCGATCCTCGGCTCCTGCTTTAGCTCGAGAACTCCTTTTACCAGCTCGAGGCAGCCCCATATCCCATGATGCAAGGCAGGAAGTACCCAGATCTCGTTTGTTGACAAAAGGGCAATAACACCAAGCATAAACAATACTTCCCAAAGGAAGAAGAAACTTACAAATGGAAAAAGGACCAGGTCTGAATGGTCTTTAGTATTATAGTTTCTTATACAAGGTCTGTCCAGGCCAGGGGAAGGAGGGAGAGAAGAAAGAAGGCGATGAGACAACTACTTTGGAACAGCTAATGTTAAGTTGTCAATCTCGCCTTCATTCTTGCTTGATGGGACCCGTCCCCTAGCACCTCTATCCTGGGTGGCTCAATGGAACAAACTCTTGAGGACTGTAGAGCCAAAACTGGCTCTGTCCCTGGAGGCCAAGTCCAATTTGTAATGGGAAACAAAAGTGTGAGGAGTGGCCCAAGTGGCGCTGCACAAATAGTGTCTAAAGGCAGTCTAGCTTGAAAAGCTGTAGAAGTAGCTAAACTCCTAGTTGAATGTGCTTTAGGTTTTGAGCACAGCTGTTTTCCCCTGATCGTATAAATTTCAGTGATGACCAAGAAAGCCATCTGGACAAAGTCACTTTAGAAACAGGAAGGCCTTTTTATTATAAACAAAAGTTGATCAGATTTTCTAAATTTTTTGTTCTGTCCAAATAATATCTAAGCTGACGGTGGACGTCAAGATAATGTAGCTTTTGTTCAGCTCTATCTGAATAGTTAGGAAAAATACAGGAGATCAATAGATTGATTCAGATTGTTTTTCAGCGACCTTAGGTAAAAGGATGGATTAGTTCTCAAAGATACTCTGTCTTTGTGAAAAATCAAATAGGGGTCGAACCGAAGAGCATGAAGTTCAGACACCCTCCTGGCAGATGTAATAGCCACTAGGAATAAAGTTTTCCAAGAAAGATATTTCAGGGAACAAGAAACAGCTGGCTCGAGGGGAAGAATCAAGGATGTCAGCACTAAATTTAAATCCCACTGAGGAGGAGGATTCCTGACTGGAGGCTTTAGTAGGAAAATTCCTTTCAAAAGGCCCTGCAGAGCCTATGGGACATAATATTATGATCTGCTATCCCGACATGAAAATTAGAAATAGTAGCCAACTGAACTCTGACTGTGGAAGAAGAGGAGCCTGCATGGAAAATCTCTGCTAAGAAGTCCAGAACTGCCTGAACAGGGGCAGTAAAAGGATCAATATTTTGGGCCTTAGCCCAATAAGACGTTCCATTTGCTTGTGTAAATCCTCCTGGTTGATATCTCTAACTGGGTTAGAGATCAAAGGAAGCCTGGCTAAGGAAGGAAGTGGAGCAACCATGCTGTGAGGTTGAGAGAAGGGATTGACCGTAGCAGCTGACCGGATTGGTGAATCAGTAGATCTGGCACTGGGTCCAGATGCCACGGCTGCACCAAAGGTGATGATGGAGGAGGAACCAAACTTGTCGAGGCCAGTAAGGGCAATGAGAATCAATTTGGCTCTCAAACGGTAGCTTTCTGGATCACCTGAGGATCAGAGGAAAAGGAGGAAGGCATAAAGAAGTCCCTGGGGCCAATCCTGGGTCAGAGCGTCTCTGGGGATGGCCTGATAGAGGAAGAGGCTGAAGAAGTCTGGACATTTGCTGTTTTGGGGAGTAGCAAAAGATCCCATTCCAGAAAAATCTCTTCCGCTATGGATTGCTTGAGAGACCACTCGTGAGGCATGAGAATAGCTCTGCTCAATCTGTCCGCTATAATGTTGGTTTTCCCAGGGATATGCTACCAGAAACCGATGAGAGGAGATCGCCCATTGCCATAGTCTGGCGCTTCTCGACACAAGGGGGGGGACTTGGTTTGTTGATATACCAAACTACAGACATGTTGTCTGTGTGGACTGCAATTGACCCTACGGGAAGAAAGTCGTTGAGGGCAAAGCACTGCTCTCATCTCCAGGACATTTATGTGCAGATGGTACTTTCGAGCGGTTGCCCGTCCATGAACCATCCTGCCCTGATAATGACCCCCACCCGATCAGGGAGGCATCCGTGGTGACAGTGGCTATCGGGGACGGAGGTAAGCACCTGCCTTGGTGAACCTGAGACGATGTGATCCACCAAGCAAGATGTTCTTTGCATGTTTGTGTCACCAGAATCTGGTGGCATTGGGAGTTGCTGGTATGACCACTGTGTGAACAGCATCCACTGAAAAGAAGAGTGATGGCCGCAGCCATAAGACCTAACACCTTTAGAACCATTCTGGCCTGTACCTTCTTGCTGGCCAGAATGATCCTGACATGAGTCTGAATGTCTGAAACTCTTTGTTCTGTAAGGGTAGCTGACATCCGAACAGTGTTTAAGTTTGCGCCTATGAAGGTAATAGACTGGCAGGGCGATAAGGATGATTTTTCGTAGTTGACTGAGATGCCCAAATGAGAACAAAGGTCTATTGTGTAATCCCTGGTGTATAAGCTGATGCCTGGTGGTGGCTGACAGGAGCCAGTCATCGAGATAATGAAAACACCTGGATCTCCTTGTCGTCAGGGTGAGCGTGACCACTGCCATGCATTTGGTGAACACTCTGGGGGCTGTAGTGAGACCAAAGGGCAGGGCTCTGAACTGAAATGACTGGACCCCAGCCGGAGAAATCTCCTGGGCGTCTGTGAATTTTGATGTGATAGTACGCATCCTGAAGATCTATTGAGCACATCCAGTTGTCCTTCTGTAAGAAGGGTAGAATTGACTGAAGAGTGACCATTCGAATCTTGTCTTCCTGACAGACTTGTTGAGTCTGCTGAGATCCAATATTGGTCTCCAGTCTCCGTCTTTGGGGACCGTAGATTCGGGCTCTGAATGGTCTATAACTGGCTGAATGGCTCTTTTGCAGTAGTTTTGCGATCTCTAACTCTGCAATGTCCCTTAGACCGGGTGGTACATCTGGAAGGGAACTTGAGGGAAGGACTTTCCTCGAAGGAATTATGTAACCCTTGGATATGATCGACTGTACCCATCTGTCTTGAGTGAGGGAATGCCAGGCTTCTGGGTACAGTGATAATCTTCCCGACTGCCTCCAAGGAGGGACAGCCGGGCAACACCTCAGGGATGCTGAAAGGGCTTCTCAGGAAGAGACTCCTGTTGCCCTGATTCTTTGACCACGGAATCCCCGGTGATTCCTTGAGATTTCACCCTTCTGTCCTTTGGGATAAGGCCTGGTGGAAAACGGACTCCAACAGCAGAAAGAGTCTTGCCGTCCTGCTCACACCTGGTCAAGGTCTCCTTCACCTGAGGGCCAAACAAAGCTGACCCATCAAAGGGAGAATTTGGAAAGGCGCTTTAAAAGGATCGCAAAATCCATATAGCCGCATCCAGGCTTGAGCCACTACCTAACACCCGTGCAGCTGTACTGCTCCATCAGCAGCATAAGATATTAGCCGCATGGAGGAGTTAGCAATCCCTGCAGCTGTAGGATCCTGAACTACTTCTCCCAGCTCCTTCAGGATATCTCTGGAGTCTGAAGATAATTCACTATCCATGGTCCTAGAGTCCTTGTTAGGAGGATGGAGAAGGATCTGCAAGTTCCTTTTGGTGGCAGCCACCACCATGACTCATCCTCAGAGAGACATCCTCAGAGGGGATCTAGGGATCCCTCTGACTCATGGGTATCCGTCCTCCAGCCACTTGAGCAATCTACTGCCACTCTCTCTAGGTCATGGTCTGACAACCTGGATGACAAGGGACCTCGACCTCTTCCTGGAATGGGTCATCGGAGCGATATTACTGATCCTGTCGGCACACCCATTTTCGAGAAGCAGAAAACTCGATATGTATCTCGGCGGGGCAGAGCCAGAGCCAATAGTATGGACGGGGGGAGCGGGAGCGGACGACACGATAACCCTGTGGGTGTCGGGCCGGCGCGTCGAGCCGTGCCAGCCGATGGGTGTCGGTGCCGGTCGGGAACCCGGTCGGACGTCGAAAAAACAATCAAGGCACCAAAGCGCGCCGCACCGAAAGCAATGGATCTACCATCGGCTCAGCGGGCGATCTCGACCTCGGCCACAGCCGATCTCACAGAGAAATGCACAGGGAGCCGCAGCTTAGAAGCCTGGGTCTTGGCAGATTTAGTTGATTTTGTGGGGCCGACTTGGCGGAGAGCCCCCTCCGCCAAAGACCCTGAGAATCAACTTATTCCTTCTCCTGCAGGACTCTCTGGCTGAAGGAGTGACAATAACACAGGAGTCCTGCAGGTGAAGAGGGCCTAAACAGTAGGCAACAGGAGAAGTGTGACCTCTCTCAGAAACCCTCTCTTTAGACATGGGTGCTAACAAAAACACACACACAGTCCAATTAATTAAACTAATACTAAAAAGGTATTTAGTAAAAAAACACACCACACACCCTAACAGGGGATGGGATAGGAAATTAACTGACTAAAAAATTAAAAGAGACAGGGATTTCTGTCAGAAAAGTTAAATTTAAAGTTAAACAAAAAGTTTTTAACTAAAAAGGGGCTTAAATGTCACAAATGTGAATTACTTACCAGGAGCTGGTAAAGAGAAGACCTCCCAAGCGACGGCAAAAGATCTGGGTACTTCCTGCCTTGCATCATGGGATATGGGGCTGCCTCGAGCTGGTAAAAGGAGTTCTCGAGCTAAAGCAAACCCATCAAGCAAGAATGAAGGCGAGATTGACAACTTAACATTAAGTAGTTTAAAAAAATTACAGTAAATAAATAGTACAGACACAATTACAGAAAAAAGGCAATACACTATTGACATTGATGAAATCTCTGTCTCTCTAAAGCGGATATGTCACAGGATGTCAAGTGTAAGGTAATTAGAAGTTCCTGATCAATAGAAGTTATGAAGAGACAACAAAATTGTCTCTTGCACCACCATAGTGAGTGAGGGGTAACTGTTGGTAAAGTCTGCCATTCTTTACCAATTGCGATTCCATGGTATGGGATACTAATACTATTACCTAGTATCTAGCCAAGTATGAAAAGTTCATATGGCATTCACTCCAGGATTATGATAGACAGCTGTCATGCTCATCATACTGAGTTACCACCCTACATCTTTAAATTCTCTATGATTTTCTGCTCAGGTCTGCCTTTGCAGGAAAGTTACATGACCTTCCCCTGTAGAAAGATACAAATAGAAAGAGCCATGAGACAACATTTTATAGCCCTAGTCGACTAGTGGGGAAGTCCTTTAATCATAGATAGACAGCTAAATAACATGACATTGGATAGTCTACAAAATTGTCTTGATCATGACAACATGGGGATTTAGTGGTAAGCACTCTATCTCATGCCTCGAGGATCAGAGGTCACACTTTGCCTCTGATCACTGTCTGTATGATTTTTTTAATGTTCCTCTCATGTATGTTCATAGGTAGGTGCTAGGCTATATAAGCCTAGCCAAAAAGGTACCCTCGCTTTCGCCACCCAAGAAAATTATTTTCCTGTGCCCCTGTCGAGCAGAGCCACAGAAGTGATCCTGGGGTGAATTTCCTATTTCCCATCCAATCATCAAGATTTTTCTTGAAGAGTGCTAATGAGGAGCTTTGTTTTATATAAATAGGTAGTTTGTTCCAGAGTATGGGAAGTCTCTGGGACAGGAATCTATCCCGCCAGCATATTCTGTTTATTGTGGTGACAAGGTTTAGGTCCCTAGAGCATATAGCTCGGAGGGATTGGGATTTCTTTTAGTGGAGCATGTGCAACACTCTGAGATCACCTCTGAGTAGGCGATATGCAATGGAGTGAAGCTATAGTTTTTTTAGATGGTCTGCGTAGGGCATCTGTTTGAGGCCAGTAATCCTCTTTGTGAGGTATTTCTGTGGCCTTTCCAGTTGTTGTAGATGTATTGTGAGGTACATACCAAAAGGGGCATTGTACTCTATAATGGATCTAATGAGTGATGAGTAGAGGGGAACAATGACCTTTTTTTTCCTGGATGAGAAACCTTTTGTGATGAGGTGTGCCATGTAGTAGTATTTCCTGACTACTGTGGCAATGTGATTATCAAAGGAGAGACTACTGTCCACCTGTGTCCCAAGGTCTCTTATCATACTTTCGGTGTTAAGTAGACTACTGCCTATGTGGTAGTTCATGGGTACAGGGTTTTTACCAAAGGGGATGACAATTCACTTTTTGGCATTGAGCTTGAGGCCATGACTTTGACACCAGTCATCTGTCTCAGTGAGGCTCTTTTGTAGGATGTCCGCATCATTAGGAGTTTTGATTACGGCTCCTAGTTTTCAGTCATCTGCGAACTTCATTAGCCAAAGACCTTCTGTGTTAGCCTGTACTTCACAGAAGTAGATACCAAACAGGAGGGGACCCAGGACTGAACCCTGTGGTACTCCACTTGTCACTGGTCTGAAGTCGGATTTGGAGTCTGCTACTTTCACAGTGTGGGTTCTGTCAGTGAACCAGTTGGCAACCCATCTTGTGACATAGGGATTTATACTTAGTTTAGTGAGTTTATCTATAATTCCACAGTGAGGGATGGTGTTGAAAGCCTTGACAAGATATATATAGGCTGTGTGAACCACCTTACCCTTGTCTGTGGCTTTGGTGACTGCTTCAAAGAAGTCTATCAGATTTAGGAGACAGGATCTGCCTTTTACAAACCCGAACTGGGTGGGGTCCAGAGATTGGAGATTACCAATGTCTTTGTTTATAAGTTCAATGATGATACGTTCCATGGCCTTGCAGGCCAGGCTCATCAGGCTAATGGGGTGGTAGTTCCCGAGGTCCGTGGTGGCTCCCCCTTTGTGGAGTAGGATAACCATTGCTGTACTCCCAAGTCTAAAAAATATAGTGGTTCATTAGTTATAGTAAACATGTTCATATATATGTTATATACATTCTTGTCCTTGTGAAAATGGTCATGGCTTGAATGGTTTCATGAGGATTTACTATATGTATATTTAGTGATATACATTTATAGCCTATTTCAGTGTTTGACACATAATACAGGTTGACAAAGACCACATTCTGGCTTAAATCACACTGGAAACTCTTGCTATACAGGTTACTCTATAAGCACGATAAAGTAATGTCTTTTGGCTTTTCCCGGTTAGAGGCCACCACAGCGGAACTCTGGTCTGCTAATGATTGGCAGTGGACTTTTACGGTGCCGAGTTGCCAGCCTGACGCCCAACCTTCAAAGAAGGCACACCCATTCATGCACGCACCTACCTGCATGTCTTTAAATGTCACTCGACCACGGGGAGGACATGCAGACTCCACACAGAAGGCGCTCCAGCTGAGAATCGAACGGGAGAACCTCTTGCTGTGAGGTGACAATGCTAACTGCTGCACCACCGCGGCCTATCTGTATCACTGTGTATATGCAATTTAAATTCTAATATAGCTTCCTGCCTCTAAAATGAAAAAAGAAAGCTAGCTGGTCAGCTTCCAATTGTTGCTCTTTTGATTAGTATCATTAAAGCACAAGTGTAGCTCTTTAATATTATCCATCATTAGAAGAAAATTATGCATACTCCATAAGGCTGATATGCTATGGGAAAAAACACAATAACATTAAAAGAATGTGTTGTGGCTACAGTGCTTCTTTTTCTTTGCTATATCTTGTTTGGATAATTTTTGTCATTCTGTCTGAAGGAAACTAACTCCTATATCATTTTTCTTTCAGTAACACTTTACTAGACACAGCTGTCTCTTTTCTGGGTGACCTGGGAGAAGTGTAAGTAGCATGTTCAGAGTCACATGGGAGAAGTGTAAGTAGCATGTTCAGAATCACATGGGATAAGTGTAAGTACCATGTTCAGAGTCACATGGGAGATGTGCAAGTAGCATGTTCAGAGTTACATGAGAGAAGTGTAAGTACAACATTCGGAGTCCCATGAGAGAAGTGTAAGTAGCTTGTTCAGAGCCACATGGAAGAAGTGAAAGTAGCATGTTCAGAGTCACATGGGAGAAGTGTAAGTAGCATGCTCAGAGTCACATGGGAGAAATGTAAGTAGCATGTTCAGAGTCATATGGGAGAAATGTAAGTAGCATGTTCAGAGACACATGGGAGAAGTTTAAGTAGCATGTTCAGAATCACATGGGAGAAGTGAAAGTAGCATGTTCAGAGTCACATGAAAGAAGTGTAAGTAGTATATTCAGAGTTGCATGGGAGAAGTGTAAGTAGCATGTTCAGAGTCACATGAGAGAAGTGTAAGTAGCATGTTCAGAGTCACACAGTTTGTTTTTGCAAACTCAAGGAATCAAACCCTCAAACCATTATCAACAAGATGAAGCCTGTTAGTAGCTCATAGCCTTTACCCTGTGCTAAACGTCTAGACACCATATTATGCTTAAACTTCTCTGCAAACTTACCACACTGCTTTGGAGAGGCAGCTTAGGGGATTACAATATGACCAAGGATCAGAACACTCAACTGTCCCTATTCTGCAGGAATGTACCTATTTTAAGACTTGATTTACCCCTGCACAGTATGTCCTTATTTTATGGTGGTATGTCGTTATTTTCAGGCTTGATTTACCCCTGCACATGATGTTTCTGTTTTTGTAGGTAAGTCCTTATATTCAGGCTTGATTTATCCCTGCATATGATGTTCCTACTTTTTGAGGAATGTCCTTATCCTAAGGCCTGATTTACCCCTACACAGTATGTCCTTATTTTTGGAGGTATGTCCCTATTTTCAGGCTTGCTTTACCCCTGCACATGATGTTTCTACATTTGGAGGTAAGCCTACTTTCAGGCATGATTTACTCATTTATGCAATCTTCTGAATCCTCTCTCATTGCATATGATTTTTTGAAGCTATTTAGTACACGTAATAAAACTACTACATGACTGACATACAAGTAGTACGAATAACTTAAAGAAACAGGACACACATCTGACATGTTTTTCAGAAGCAAAAATAAATCACCTGAAGTATTAAAATTTTGCAACACAGTTCATTGAAGTCTATAGATCTTAAACTGTCTCTTGGATAATGTGCTTGTATTCTTCTAACATTTTTGTCACTGTATTTTTAGACATGTTTCTGAGTAGTATTCCACATTCCTACTAGAAGTGTGAAGAATTATGTGATAGTTGGTATTCAGTTTATATGCTGATTGGATGTCTTTTCAAGGAGTTTTCACTTATGTTCAATGTCTGCAGGTTGAGAAATATGCCAAGATTACTGGGGTATAGAACTTATATGTTCATAGGATAGGCGGTCACTAGGCTAGCGGCCCTAGAGCCCTTACAAGCCTAGCCATGTTAATCCTGAGTTGCTTCAATTGTCCTTGGTTAGATGGACATAATTCGTAGAGCAAGTCTATGATAAACACCCAATACCCCTGTCCATGAGGGACATGGGTGCCACCCCCTGGGTGAATTTGCAGTCTCCCATCCATTTGTCCAGGTTGCACTTGAATAGGGTCAGTGAGCTCAGCTTCACATGAAATGGAAGTTTATTCCAGAGTGGCGACAATCGTACCTCTCAACCTCTTACAGCAAAAAATCTGGATAAAGCCATAAATAATGGGGGGGACAAAGGCCCAAAAATAGGGGCATTTTTTAAATATTGCTCTTACAAACTTAGAAAGTTGATAGACCAACACGTTTTCGATTAGCATGAATTTTCTGAAGGGTATAATGTCAAAAACTCAAATGTTTGTCATTATTTTCTGACTTCAACCCTCAATGATTTACTAGAAAAACATAACTTTATGAGAAACAGACCAAATATATGAGGCACAAATCTGGACATTCTGTGAAAATCTGTACAGCTGAGTGGTATGCCAACAATCTCTGAGAGATATATCTGTGTCTCCAGCATGTTCTGTTAATGTCACAGGCCAGGTTAAGATCCCTAGAGTGAGTGACTCTTATGCCATTTGACTTGCAGATGTGCAGCATGTCCATCAGGGCAGGGTCAGAGATGGCCCTGTAGGCCAGGCACAAGTTGCCTCTCAGCAGCCTCTACAATACAAAGTACATTGACACAGCTTTCAGTCTATACACGTAAGTCATGGTTTGGAGGCCCTGTATTTTCTTGGTGAGAAACCTCTGTGGTCTCTCCAGCTGCTGCAGATGCCTGGTGAGGTACATGCAAAAGAGAGCATTTTATTCTATTAATAGTCTGATGAGGGTTGAGTACAGGGGAGTTATAACAACCTTAGACCTGGATGCAATGCCCTTACTTTTGTGATGTGCAACGCAGAGGCCTTTCCTTACCACTGTGGAAACTTGGTGGCCAAAGTTTAGATTGCTATCTACCTGTGTCCCAGATCTTGCACCACTGGGTTTGAACCTAGGGGGATGCTATCAATATTGTAATTTGCAGGGAATTCAACTTTGCCAAAGGGAATAATGATGCATTGTTTTGCATTTAGTTTTAGATCATGGCTTTGGCATCAGTCATTTGTCTGTGTTAGCCACTCCTGTAATATGTTAACATCATTGGGGGACTCAATGATTCATAGGTTTATAGGTGTGTACTAGGCTAATGGCCCTGGAACCTTTACAAGCCTAGCCCATAGGATTACACTGGCATTGTGCCACCCAATCTTAGTTCCCAGCGCCTCTGTTGAGTAAAGCCACTGGAGTGATCCCTGGGGTGAATTTTCTATTTCCCATCCAGTCACCAAGATTTTTCTTGAAGAGGGTCAGTGAGGTGCTCTGCTTGACATGCATGGGAAGTCTATTCCATAGCTTGGACAGTCACTGGGTTATGAACCTGTCCCTCCAGCATGTTCTGCTGATTGTGGTAAGGAGGTTGAGGTCTCTGGAGCGTGTGGTGTGGAGGGATTGGGATTTATTCAGATGTAGCATTTCTAACAGAGCTGGGTCAGACATGGTTTTGCAAGTCAAGCAGAGATCGCCTCTAAGTAGGCGATATGAGACAGAGAATAGTTGGAGTTTTTTTTTAGTCTGTCCATATAGGAGAAATGTTTAAGGCCTAGGATCCTCTTTGTGAAGTACTTTTTGCGGCCTCTTCAGTTGTTGCAGGTGTTTAGTGAGGTACATGCCAAATAGGGCATGGTACTCAATCATTGGTCTAATGAGGGAAGAGTAGAGGGAGACAGTGACGTCTTTCTTCCTGGATGCAAAACCCTTAGTAATGAGATGAAACACATAGAAGGACTTTCTGACCCAGTGGTGGTCAAAAGAGAAGTTGCTGTCAACCTGTGTTCCCAGATCTCTTATTACGCTTTCTGTGTTCAGTGGACTACCACCGATGTGGTAATTCATGGGAACCAGTTTTTTTCCAAAGGGGATAACGACACATTTTTGGCCTTGAGCTTAAGGCCATGGTTCTGACACTAGTCATTGGTCTCATTGAGGCCTTTCTGTAGGATGTCAACATCACTTGGAGAGTTAATAATAGCTCCCGACTTGCAATCGTCTGTGAACTTTGTCAGCCAGAGTCCCCTCGTGTTGGCCTGGACTTCAGCGAAGTAGATACCAAACAGGAGAGGACCCAGGATCAAACCCTGTGGGACTCCACTCATGACTGGTCGGCAGTCTGACTTGGAGTCAGCTACTTTCACACTGTGGGTTCTACCTGTGAGCCAGTTTGCAACCCACCTAATGATATAGGGGTTGATGCCTAGCTTAGTGAGTTTTTTTATGATTCCTGAGTGGGGAATGGTATCAAAGGCCTTGGCCAGATCAAGGTAGGCTGTATGAACCACCTTGCCTTCATCCACAGCTCTGGTGACTGACTCAAAGAAGTTGACCAAGTTGAGCAGGCATGAGCTACACTTCACAAAACCAAATTGTGTGGGGTCCAGAGTTTGGAGATTCCCTATATGCTTGTTTCTTAGGTCCATGATGATGCGTTCCATAGATTTGCATATCAGACTCTTCAGGCTAATGAGGAGCTAGTTCCAGGTCTTACTTGGACCTTCTTCTGTTGATATATGGTACAGAGATTCCAGTTTTCTTCTTTTTTTTTTTTTCTTTAAAAAAAAATAAATTTACATATCTGGACACTTCAGAAGTAAGAGAGATACAGGACAAAGAAAATTCAAAGATAATCAGGTACATTATGTAAAACTAGAGAAACGTATTGGGTTATCCTTGTATTTTCTGTACCCTGTCTCTCTCGTAAGTCTGAATGATTCTAGATTTCAGATTTTTTTTTAATTAAAAAAAAAAAAAAAAAAAAAAAAAAAAGCAACGGAGATCATCCTTTCTCTGTTACTTTCTTTCCACAGCACTGATTTATTGTGTAAGTGTGGGAACATAAGTCCCATATGCATGTGCAGTACATCAAGAAAGCCCCATGATACCAGGGAAAAACATGGAAGAGCAGCACGGTGCCTTTATACAAGGACATTATTTAAGAAAAGCAAGTACATTTTTTCTTAAATGTCATTGCATAATAGCAATAGCAATTGCACCCAATTTGCAATCATCAGCGAACTTGGCAAGCCAAAGGCTGACTACTTTAGCCTGGACTTCCGAGAAATGGATTCCAAACAGTAAAGGGCCCAGCACAGATCCATGTGGTATGCCCCTGGTGATGGGTCTACTGGTAGATATGGAGTCACCAACTTTGACAGTATGTTTTCTGTCAGTGAGCCAATTGTCTACCCATCTAGTGACATAAGGGTTAATCCCCAACTGGGAGAGTTTCTCAATGATACCTCAGTGGGGGATTGTGTTAAAAGCCTTGGCTAGGTCACGATAAGTAGTACACACTGTCTTACCTTTATCCAGGGCTTTGTTGACTTTCTTGAGGAAGTTTACTATGTTTAAAAAACATGAGCTACCCTTAACAAAGCCAAACTGGGTTGGATCTAGAGTAAAAAGATCACCTATGTAGTTATTGATACGATCCACAATGATTCTTTCCATGGCCTTGCAGATGAGGCTGGTTAGACTTATGGGTCTACAGTTCCCAGGGTCGGTTGATGGCTCCCCTTTGTGCAAGTGGATTACTGTTGCTGTTCTCCACTCTGCTCGAACAAAGACAGTTCTAAGGCTATGGTTAATGAAAACACCAAGTGGGTCCACAGATCCTGTTTTAGATTGCTTAATAAGCACCCTGGAATGTTATCTGGTCCAACTGAGGCCATGCTTTTGGTCATAGAGAGCACAGATATGGCCTGATCTCTAGAGATACAAGGCAGAGGACTGGTGTCAGGTATGCTTTCAGGTATGGCTGATGGGGAAAGGGGTGAGGGAGTTTGCGACAAATCTGTCAGCTAGCAGATTGGCAAGTTCCTCCAGTATAGTATGAGAGGTACCATCTACTACCAGTTCAGCACACAGCTGGGCACTCTCTTTTAGATTTTGGACATAGTTAAAGAATGCTTTATGATTATCCTTAGCTATGGATGCTATTTACCTTTGTAATTAGCTTTAGAGGACTTTATAAAATTTCTGATTTACTTGTTTAAGCTGTGTAGTGAATTCTTCCTCTGCTGAGTCAGTTCCCTCTTTTTCTTAGACATCAGTTTCTTCTTTTTGTTATATAACCTATTTATACCTGAGGTTCGCCAGGGTGGTTTGTTTTTTTCAGGAGGACCTGGTTTTAATCTGGTCAGTCACAGCTGAGCCTATACTGTTGCTTAAGTGTTTATACTGGGCATTTGTGTACACCTCTGCATAGGAGTCATTGTTGTCTGTGATTGTGGGGGGGGGGTATACAACCTTTCATACCATCTCTTAGTAGGCTGTAGTTTACTTTGGAAATTATTTATAGTTTTTTTTGCTCCTGTGGTGGTGACAGGTTCAGGCTTAATGTTGTTGTGTCTTTCGGCTTTTCCCAGTTAGGGGTCGTCACAGCGAAACTCCGGTCCGCTAATGATTGGCAGTAGATTTTTATGTGCCGAGTTGCCAGCTCTGACGCACAACCTTCAATGAAGGTACGCCCATTCATGCATGTCTCCACACAGAAGATGCTTTAGCTGAGAATCGAACAGGACGTCTTACTGTGAGGCGACAACGCTACCGCAGCACCACCACTGCATAGTTACTTTGAAACGAGACTGATTTATGGTTCATCTTTATCAGGGATGGCATCACACAGGAGGGAGTGCAGTGTCCCTCTCTCCCATCTTGGTAAATACTATGCCTAGGAAATGTAAGCCCCTTGTGGGAGTGCAGACTATTTGTTCCAGAGCATTTGTATTGACAAAGTCCAGGAACCTCTGGGTGAACATGTTCGTGCTCATGTATGTCACCCAGTCAATGGAAAGACAATTGAAATCTCCCATGACTAAGGTGTTTGGCAAGTCACTCCAGTAAGTCCAGGTAGGTGGTGTGCTTTTCTTGGTTCATGGTGGGGGACCTATAGCTAGCAGTGATGTGGTAGGGTATTTTGCCTGTAGTTAATTGGACATGGAGTAGTTCGAGAGAGTTGTACTGTTTGACTAGTCTCGAGTTGTACTTGGCTTTAATGAATACATGGTTTCAGCTGGTTAACAATGGAGATTTATAATAACAAAAGCAGGCACACTATTTACTCTGCTGGCTTTCTGGTAGTGATATTATGTCTGAAATCATCTATTCTTAGTCTTCAGCAAATATTCTCCTTCTGTTGCCTTCACAGATTACTGTTATTTCTTTCTAACTCTAAGTTAGAAAAAAATAACTTCAGATTAGAAAGATAGCATTTTGAGTATATGATTTTTCATCTTGTATACTTTATATGTAACCCAATAAAAACTATTCTGCTGTGGAGATGAGAACCACAAGTGCAATACTGCTATAGTATGTTACTATAACCATATTCTTAAAATAGGTGTCATTTGCATTTTATTTGTTGAAATAACTCCAAAGCATAGACTATTGACAAAAAATCAACCTTACCTCCTTGGGGGTGTTCAAAGCCATCCCTTTCTTGAGTCCCAGCAAAAATGTTTGCTATGGTAGATTTTCCAACTCTTGAGTCACCAAGCAGAACTACTCTATACAAACATTCCAAAGAGCTGTCAGAGTCTGTTGAGTCAGATGACCAGCTACCCTGAGTATCTGGATGTCTGTCGCCAACACTGTAAGAAGAAGATTGTCCAAGTGGGGGGTGTTTTTCTCCAGGTGCAGCCCTAATTCCACAAGTTCCTGGACGTGATTGATGTGAGATGGGAACGGGTGTACTGGCTCTCCTTCGTAAAGCTGCCTTGCTTCCTCTTTGTGTGTTGAGAGTCATCTTCTAAAATCTGAACTAGAGAGGAGAGAGTGCCCATCATCTGATTTTCATACAGTCACATAGCTTTATTGTATAATTTCTTTTGCATAATTTAAAAATACACATTTAACTGGTTAAATTGCAAACAGCACAGAATATGTGTCAAAGACATTCTTATCTACTTAGCCTGTATTTTAAGTTCTACGAAATCTTATCTGGTCTGGTTGTTAGCTAGTATTTAAATCTTGTGTATTCTTTGTAGCAATGTATAAATATGTTCAAAGTAGAATATTTGAGTTAGCATACCTGTTCACATGAATGTGCTAGCAGGAATTGATGTTGCACTGTTATATATGTGCTTAAGTAAGAACCTACCTTTTATTCTCAGAACAGTCCATCTAACTGCTTTACTCTAAATTTAAGCTCTATTTTATTTTGCCTTATCTCTTGTTAAAGCTACTTAATGGCATAGGTCAAGCAATTCCTTGGGTTTAAGTTTTGTTTACCCATCATATTTTCCATAAAGTATATAGCTATCCCCTCTTCTAATTGCAGCCATCCTTTTATTAACAGAAAAATGTCTTCTGTAACTGATTTTTGTGTTCTTTTCAGCTGGAAAAATATATATTGGTCAAGTCCCTCCTTGATATAATATAATATAAAATGCAACCTGTTATGCCTTTCAGCCACTCTGTTAACTTCCTGAATACACATCTAGCAATGTATTTAATATATATATTTTTAATGAAAAGTAAAGTGGCCCAGAACATAAGAACAGAACTAAGAAATTTCCAGACTTCAATCAAACAGCCTGGCACACCATACCTCAGCTGTCCCTGACTTTGCAGAATGCACCTAACTTTGCCTCATATTTTCTCTAGTCCCTCTTAAAATGTTTGATCTCGTGGTAAATCACCGACAATTACAGTAATTTAATAATGCCATACATTATAGTTTAAGGCTACTTATTCTTCAGAAAAGGCATGTGGAAGCAAAATTGGTTGTTCTATTCACTTTCTAAGTGGATTAGAGTAATACTTAAAAACTGTTCCTAGTTTGGAGCTTTTGTCTCTGATTTATGAGCAGAGAACTTGAGATTTATGCAGGTACTGTCCTGCATTTGTGTTCACTGAGAAGAATTACAACTGCTCCAGGAGTCATTAGAAGTATCTGACTGGTAGAAGTTACAATACTGCTTCTGACTATGCTGTGAACCATGATTTAAAGACCAGAAACTGTATCCAGTGAATTATGCATAAGCAAACAACAATGTCCAGGGGAGTTCTGAAGCCTATCACCACAGTTGACCAACATAGAAGGATTTTTTTATTACCTTGGACACATGTTGGTCAAAGACAAGGTTACTACCCACATGACTTTCTAGATGCTTTATGAGTGAATCAACTTTTAGGGCTGTTTTATTGATGATAAAGGGGTGGCTGACTTCCCAAAAGGTATTATAATGCATTTCTTGGCATTGAGTTTAGGTTTTGGCACCACGTATTTTCTGTGCTAAACCTTCCTGAAAAGTGCTCTCATCTTGCAGGGATTCAGTGGCCACTCACTACTTACAATCATCTGCAAACATGGCCAGCCATAGGCCTTTGACATTGGCTTGACCTCCAAGAAATAAATGCCAAAGAGGAGCAGGCCCAGCATAGAGCCCTGGGAGACTCCACTGGTGACAGAACTCTTTGTGGAGGTGGCCTCACCAATCCTAATCTCTTGGGACCTATCCATGAGCCAACTAGCTATCCAGTGTGTTATAAAGGGATTTATGCCTACTTCCATAAGTTTGTTGACAATGCCCAGGTGGGGTATTGTGTCAGATGTTTTAGCCAGATCTAGGTATGCACTATGCAACATTTTTCCCTCATCCATTGCCTTAGTGACCTTTTCAAAGATGTCCACCTGATTCAGTAGGCCTGATCTGCCTTTCACAAAGCCAAACTGGGATGTACCCAGTGTCTGAAGGTCTCCTATGTCCTTGTTGATAATTTCTATGATAATTCTTCCCATGGCTTTGCAAATCAGATTAGTCCGACTAATGGATCTACAGTTTCCAGAATCTGTTGGTGGCCTCCCTTATGAAGGAAGATGACCATTACAGGTCTCCATTTTTGAGGCACACAGGCTGTTTCAAACTATATTTAAATAGTGACTCCAAAGTTCCTGATACGTCATACTTTGGATTGTTCAGGAGGCATCTAAGGATGTTATTGGAACCCACTGAAGCTATGTTCTTGATTTTACCAAGTGCAACCAGTTTATGCTCCCTAGTTATAATTGGAGGGGTTATGTTTGAGGGGTATTTATTGGGGGATGGTTGGGGTGAATGGGGGGTGTAAAGTTGGAAATGAATTTGTCCACTAACAGGTTCACTATATTGTGAGGACTGCTGACTGTGGCACCATTAACCACCAGTTCAGCATACTGCTGTGCTCCCCTTGAGGCTTCTGACATAGCTGTAGAAGGCTTTATGGTTATCTTTCACCTGGGAGGCTATCTTAACCTCAAAGTTAACCTTGTTTGACTTAATTAGCCTTCTTAGTTGCCTATTTAGTTTGTTGGGAGTGTTTTTATCTTTATGGGAACTACCCTTCCTTATTTTGCCATATGTTTTTCTTTTTGTTTTATATCCTGTTTAATTTGGGATGCCACCAGGAAGGTTTGTTTCTGGAGCTAGTCCTGGGCTTAGTTCAGGTAGGTACAACAGCATCTATGCAGTCACTGATATGGTTGTACAGAGTTTCTGAGAGTAATTCACCATAGGCTGCTGTGTTTTCAGTGTCTGAAGGAGCATTACATTTTGAGAAATCATCCCTTAATAAAAGGCAGTTTGCCTTAGAATATTTCCTAAGTGTTACTCGTTTTACTGGAGTTACAGAATTGATTTTGATTTCAAAGGAGACAGATTTATGGTTAGACCTTATCAGGAAGGATAAGACATTTGGCGGGGGGAGGGGGGTCAGGTTTTTTCCATATTTGTGAGTATGAGGACCAGTATGCTGATTCCTCCTGTGGGCATATTCACTATTTGGTAAGGGGTGTTTTTATTTATAAAGTCCAGGAATCTCTGTGCCTGTAGATCTGAGGCAGTGTAGGATCCTCAGTCTATCAAGGGGTAATTAAAGTCTTCCATGAGTAGGGTGTTAGGTTGAATAGTAAATGTCTCTGGTAAGTCCAAGTATACATTACGAACTTCTTTGGACATTGAGGATGACCTATAGCCAGCTAGGATATGGTACAGGATTTTATCTATGGTGATCTACACATGGAGGAGCTCCAGTGCATCATCTTGCTTGACTATCCTAGAGCTATATTTGTTGTTGATGTGTGTCAAGACACCTCCACCTTTAGCTCATGTCTGTGCAGCTACTTATCAGACAGTATGGAAGGCATTGAAACCTTGCACTTCTACTGCTTTAAAGCATGTCTTGCTAGCTGTAAAGATATCTATATTCTTGAGTGTGAGGATGGTTTGGAGGCAGTGTAGTTTTTATTTAGGCTCCTGGCATGAAACAGTAACACCTTGAGGTTCAGTCGAGTTGGTTTTGTCAGTATTTTGTCAATTTGGCTTTGGCTAAAAAAGGCACGATGGGGGTGGCTAACATTGTAGCCAGTACTCAAAAGTCTACAGTGGACAGGTAAACCAGCCTTGGCAAAACCACATGGTCTGTTACCCATGTCCTCCCAAGCTGACGGATATTGGATTCCCTTAGAATGACACCAGAAAGACACCCAACTGTTAAAATCAATTATCTTTTACATCATTGGTGATAGTAGTAAACTGCTCACTGCTAGGCTCATACTAGCCTGATTCACATAGTCTGAGAGCTCCATAATACCTCTCGTCATAGAGTCCAGGAAGGTAAGCCTCACCTCATTTGCTACTACGTGAACTATGATGAAATCATACTGGTACCTGTGGTGGAATGACATGAGTGCATGTGTGATCTGCTGGATCCTGGCTCCAGATTAGGGTTACCACCTGTCCCACTTTGCGAGGGACAGTCCCTCTTTGGGCAGTTGTGTCCTGCAAAAAATTGAAATAAATGGCAAATGTCCTGAGATTTTAGGACCAAATTATTTCCTAGATTTTATGTAATAGTTGCATAAAACAGTCATTCTGTATCTGAAACACCTAAATGTTATAAGAAACAGAATAAGCAACTAAAATGCTACAAGAATAAGCTTTTATCTAGGCACAAAAGTGAAGTTCTGTCCTTTGTACTGGCTGTGGGTATGACGTTTGTACCTAAAATGTCCCACTTTGGGCTTTTGAAAAGGTGGCAACCCTACTCCAGATAAGTATTAACCATTATCTTCTCATTTTTCAGCCTGGTTAGCAGGGCATCAGTATGTCTGGCAATGGAGGCACCTGTGACAGGAGTACTGGAAAGTGTGTTTGTTTGTGGCAATGGAGTCACCTGTGACAGGAGTACTGGAAAGTGTGTTTGTTTGTGGCAATGGAGTCACCTGTGACAGGAGTACTGGAAAGTGTGTTTGTTTGTGGCAATGGAGTCACCAGTGACAGGAGTACTGGAAAGTGTGTTTGTTTGTGGCAATGGAGTCACCTGTGACAGGAGTACTGGAAAGTGTGTTTGTTTGTGGCAATGGAGTCACCTGTGACAGGAGTACTGGAAAGTGTGTTTGTTTGTGGCAATGGAGTCACCTGTGACAGGAGTACTGGAAAGTGTGTTTGTTTGGCAAAGGGGCTCAGTGCCTGGGTTTCCATTGAGTGTGACTGTATGTGTGGTGGTAAGTGTTATTTTTTCTAACGGCCTTTGCACTTGCTGAGACACAGTTTTGTCAGTGGACAGTCTAGGGGATCTTTGTTGTTTAGAAAGACTGATTTTAAGTGCCTCAGCATATTTAAGTCTCTGTGTGTGCATATATTTATTTATTTAGAGGGTACAGTTTTAGGACTGTTTTGTAGGGAAAATTTGCTGTCTAGGATAGAGCTATGGAAAACAATGGGTGGGAAGAGTGCATAAATAACTCATACAACAGACAATACCAATGAAAGAAGGGAGAAAGGGACTTTGGAAATCAGATTACTTTAATGGGTGGAGGCCAGAGATACAGCCTTATAAAACTGTGACAGGAAAAGGGTGGGAAGATTGGGAAAAATTAAAGGAATTAGCAGGCTAGCTAGACAGAGATCCAATAAAATAAAAGCAGTATTGGAGCTCTTTCAAAAGCTTTAGCTTTAGACACAGAAAATAGGGGAACAGAAAGGCACTAGAATGCAACTTTAAGCAGGTAAATGATAAGCAGAATATAAAACTGTATGAGCAAAACTAGAATATCAATAACCGTAAAAGCACTGAAGCACAAATACTGGATCAGAAAAAAATAATACTCTCACTACTGAATTTTACTAAAGTTTAAAGTACCAGACTATGCAGAAATTTACCGGTAGCACTGTTTATGGAAAAAATGCAGTAATAAATGACTAAATAAGGCTTAAATATGGCAGTAGTTCACCACAAGTTTGAATATGTGAATATGTATATGTTTGAAAGCAGCAGTCTCCAACGTATTTTGCACCAAGGGCCAGTTTCATGTAAGACAATTTTCCACGGACCGGCCATCGTACATACATAAAAATAAAGCATAATAAAGTGCATAATAAATACAACTTACCATAATGCAGAATACATGTGAGCCCTGAGCTTGTTTCCCTGCAACATGTCAATCCCATCTAGGGGTGATGTGAGACAATGACACCCAAAGTGCATTCCTTATGTCCAGTCTACTCCACAATTTCAGTTTGGTTGCTGTCATTGCAGAAAACCCTGCTTCACAAAGATAGGATGTTGGAAATGGAAGCATGGTTTTCAGTGCTTATTCTAGCAAGTTTCTAGGTTTATAAGAGCAATATTTAAAATGTGTCCCTATTTTTGGACCTTTGTCTCCCCACTTTGTCTGTCTTTGTCCAGATTTCTTGCACTAAGAGGTTGAGAGGTATAGTATAATTTTCAAACTGCAAGCATGGGTTTAAAATAATAAAAAGAAATTACCCATATATCCAATGGAGTTGTCCACTGATCCTTAAGAATAAAATTGTAGATGCCAAATAACTTCGGTGTCAGAAATCACTCGGGTTTCATTGACTGGAAGGAGTGTCATGTGTTTAAAGTCTGTTCCTAAAATAACGAGATGTCTTCTGTAAATTTTATATATAAATATATCTGTAGTCAAAATGTTGGTTAACATCTGTGTAGTCTGCACAATTTGGTCAACTAAGCAGAATGTCAACAGGTGTATGAGATTATACAATTCTCTGGGTTGGAAAATATGCCCTTTCCCCAGTATTGTGTTATCTGAGTTACTATATATAATTAGCAGGGAATGTGGGGGGCAAAGTCCCCCACATAGGGAGGTGCAGGGATGCTTGTCTCCCTGCAAAAATAACATTTTTTTTTAATTTTTCTTATGTTTTATTTTGCATGCCCAAGATCAGTTCTCGATGCATGCATACTATGTTATCGACATTTATGTTGTCGATGTTTTCTGATCGACATTAAGGACATCATTGTTTGGGTGTGTCGACAGTTTTCAATAGATCTACACACAGACATACACACATGTACACACATATATAAAGTTCTATCTCCCTTAAACCCATTCTCTTAAAAAAAAAAAAAATTGGTACTTACGTATTATAGCAACTACATTCTAAACTACTCTGTGAATTGACTTTTGGCTCATTTTCTAAACAGAAAACAAATCCCACATCTGTAAACAAGTCGAGGAATCCAAAAAATAAAACTTTGTTGGATAACAGTAACACTTTTATGGAAAATAAAAACAAATTAAGAATCTGTGAAATGTATGTCATTGTGTTGCTTTTCTCCATGGCTCTTTGCTGACAAAGGGTTATTCCACAGTTCATTGTGCTTTTTTGAATAGTTCAGCTTTTCCAGTCCTGTGTTGTTTTGTTTGTGTTTCTGTTAAGGAATTGTGCATTTCATTGCTTCAGGTGGTTTGTTCAAAGGCTATATAATAAACCCATGTATTCAATGATGGGCTAACAATCCATTAGTTTAACAGGAAGTGACAACAGTAAGAGTGCCCCATCTTCTTTTGCCAGGACAGGAAATTAACATCAAAAATCCCGTTTAAACCACTTATATATGTAAAAATAAATAGAAAAGGAGTATATAGGATATACTCAAACACAAAACTTGCAGCAGCCCTTCTCAGTGGAAAAAAAAAAGTTGTAGTGCATAGAATATCATGACAGTGTTTCAAAATGGGAAAAAAGACAAGCTTGTTTATTACCTTTCAGCAGACAGTGCCAGCCAGTGAGGAACAGTGGCAGAAGGTAAAATAGTTTTGAAAGCTGTTTGATACATTACTGTGCCACACTTACAAACAAAAATTGTTACAGAATGAAGTATCTATAAGCTTTTAAAGCTGTTTGTTCTTCAGAGGCACACTTTGTTTCTGCCTGCTATATGTTTGGCAGTGACTGATCTGTTTATAGGTTGGGATGGAGTTACTAGCTTTCTTTTACCAGTCTTAAAATGCTTTGAAAATTCATAAAACAACTTGTAGTTCTCCATTTTTTGTGTAATTGGTAGTACATGGAAAATATAAGGCTCCATGCATTACAAAGAACTACGATCAGGTCTTACCTACCATAACCAGTTTTATGTGTTCTCAACATGGATGCCAAGATTCACCTCCTGAGCTTTACTCAAAGTGAATTTCATTGGTTTGCAGTCTCCTTATCAGGCTATGCTCAGAAACACTGTAAACTAATGTCTGTAACAAACACATCCTGAATGTAAAGAAAGCCACTTTAACTTTGGGGGCTAGACCCATCCACTGTTCCCATGCTTAACAATCCATTCCAACCTATTACTGGAACAAAAGGTATGATAGCATTGCCAGTCTCTTAACTTGAGATGGCTCTGCAACCTAAACAAACACTCCTAATATAATACAATCACATTTGGGTGTGTTAACTTGTGGTCATTAAGTTAGCACTCAACAAGCTGTGCATATAATGACTTGTAGTAAACTTGTATATATAATGTAAGCCTAAGACACTGAAGGCATGAATAAAAATAAAAGTATAGGTTTGAAGGGATAGCACTCACTGGCACTATTTAAGCATTGCAGAGAGGTATAATCTGTTACCAAAGTGAAGTGTCTGCCTAACAAAAACTATGTCAGGATATGGAAATGCCACTGTATTTCCAGACAGTCTCCTTCTGTAGCTGAATATTCCTTTTTACATTACTCATCCTCCTCCTATTGATATACCGCACATGGTGGTTCTCATCTTAAACGTCTTGGAGTAGCAACGTTCCTCTGAGATGCTGGTATATAAAATAAGCTGTTTAGTGAAAATCAGGAGTTAATAATACAGGCTCAAAAATAGTTTATGAAATGCATGGAAGCATCTCCCTTCTTTGAATTGGTGCAGTTGTGAACTTGGTATACTGCCTCGCACATGAGGGGTACAAGAAGGCATACCACATCCCTGCAAGAAAATATTTTGCATTTTAGCTATTAGACAATTTTCTGTAAGCCAGTGTTCTGTTCAGCCAATGTTCTATGTGGTTACCATTTTTTTGTATTTGAAGGTTCACTATCCTTTGAGTTTTGCTTATATAAAATTATATATCCCTGGGCCTCCATTGAAAAAGGGCTCTTCAGCTCAGTCGGACAATCCCAGTCAACAAATGTAAAATAAATAATAAATAAAGAAATAATCACACAGTAACATTGCCTGAAGAATGTAGAATATGCCTTTAAAAATTTTAGGTATATCTGAGTGTACTGTAGTACAGAATGCAGGATTATTAAAATAGAGGTTAGCTAGACATTGAGGTTCTGAGTTAATTGATGTGATCTTGGGCATTATAGTTGATGACTATAGCCTCATATTTAATTATTGCAGATATTAGCCTCATATTTAATTATTGCAGATGTAACCATGAGGATCCTTATGCAACTGTAATTGGATATGATAGGACCATTGATGCCTGAAAACATTTCAGTTGTGTTTCAAATGCAATGGTGTATTTAGCCTCCTGTGACTCTTGTCAAGTTTTCTATGTAGGTAAAATTGAAAGAAAGTATAAAGAATGAATTTACAAACATCTACAGGATAAAAAGAAAGTAGTAGAAAGTAGCATACGTGGTTTACTTCTTACCACATAATTCTGTAATTCTGTTTAAACAAGCCTGTTTTAATATCAGTTGTTCTGAAGAAGTGTTATTTATTTCTTATTTGTGAGACAAATCACCATAGGCAAAATTCAATACTACTTCCTTGCAAGCTATAGGTCCCCCTCTATGACCCAGGAAACCCATACCATGTATTTAAACTTATTAGAAACACTAACCATCCAACCCAATACCATATTCATGGGTGACTTTAATTACCCCACTATTAACTGGGAATCCTATATGACACCAAACTTACATGCACAGAGATTCCTGGATTTTGTAAACACAAACTTCCTGGACCAGATAGTCAATACGCCAACCAGGGATGCATCTATACTGGATCTAGTCCTCACTAATATGGGAGAGTGCTGCACACCCCCTACAGTAATGTCTGAAGTAAAAAATAAAATGTGGACCCCCAGCTAAACCAGGAATATTCAGGATCTACTCTAAGGCTAACCTCCTGCTATTAAATAATAACCTGGCAAAATTTCAAGCCCCCATAAACCCTGAGAAGACTGCTGCCTATGCAGAACTGTTCAGAGGAACCCTGAACAAGCATGTTAACTGCTACACAGAGGCAGCAGGACCCACCAGGAAGAAGTACAGAACTAACTCAAAAAAAAACAAGCTACCCTGGTGGAATCACAAAATGAACAGGATGTATAACAGAAGGAAGAAAATCGTGTTAAAAGTTATCAGGCGCAGCATCCAGCAGGACAAGAGCACTCTCATCAAACTAACCAAACAACTCAGAGGACAAATAATGTCTACCAAAGCCAAATTTGAGGTTATTTTTGCCTCCCAGGCCAAGGACAACCAGAAAGCATTCTTCAGCTATGTCTGCAACCTCAAAGGCAATACACAAGTGTATGCAGAACTCACTGTAAATGGGCCCACCTATACTGAGCCAGAAGATATAGCAAACCTCCTGGCTGATAAATGCATATCTAATTTTACCCCTCTCAACCCTCAACCTTCCCTCAGGAAATACCATCAAATATAACTCCTCCTACTATCACTAGGGGAGAGGTCCTTAATGCTTTCTCTAAGACCAAGAACACTGCATCAATGGGTCCAGACAATATCCCAGGATGCCTTCTAAATAGCATGAAACATGACCTATCGGGGCCTCTGGAATTACTATTTAACTGTAGCCTCCAAACAGACTTTGTGCCTCATGAATGGTGAAAAGCAACAGTCATCCCTCTACACAAAGGTGAGCCATCTACCAACCCTGGAAACTACAGACCCATAAGTCTCACTAGTCTTATATGTAAAGCATTGGAAAGAATTATGGTTTACCTTTGAAAGGTTGAAAATCAACCTGCTGAACAGCCCTTTGTGCAAACTAAAATGAAAACCATCATTCTGAACAGCATTGAAGTCCGAAACTCAGCAAATCGAAAAGCAGATTCACTGAGGTTCAAACTCCGATATCGAAAACACACTGTAATGCAGGGGGGATAGCCCCCCCTGCACCCCCCCATGTGGGAGGCTGCACCCCCATCCCCCCTACTTTAATATTCTAACTCCAAGGACACACTACAGTGGGGAAGGGATCCATTTCCCGATCCCCACTATAGTACACTCCGCACCCACAATGCCGAATCTGCGATGAGCGAATGTCAATGTGCATTCGCTCATTGCACATTCAATGCATTTGTATTCCACTAACTGTGATCTTGAAAACGTCCTTTCATGCAACTGTCTTTCGACAAGTTGCATTTCAACATATCAAAGGTAAACCGAGAATTATCATGGAGATGAGCAATAGAGATATGGTAAACCTCCAGCACTGGACCCAACCCAGTTTGGTTTCGTCAAGAGCAGATCATGCCTACTCAAACTGGTGGACTTCTTTAAGAAGGTAACCAAAGCAATGGATGAGGGTAAAATGGCTCACACTGTCTACCTTGACCTGGCCAAGGCATTTGACGCACTACCCCACTCGAGCATTGTTGACAAACTCAAGAGGTTAGGTACAAACTTGTATGTCCCCTGGTGGATAGCCAACTGGCTCTTAGACAGGACCCAGGAAGTTAGAATTGGGGAGTGTACATCTATAACAGGCCAGTCACAAGTGTAGTCCCTCAGGATCAGTCCCTGGACTGCTCCTTTTTGGCATTTACTTCTCAGAAGTCAAGGTCAATGTCAGCGGTCTCTGGCTGACTAAAGTTGCAGATGATTGCAAATTAGGAGCTGTCATTGAATCCTACACTGACACAAATCTTGTCCAGGAGGGGCTGACACAGACAAACAGCTGGTGTCAGAGCCATGGACTAAAACTAAATGCCAAGAAATGCATAAAATATCCTTTGGGAAGTCATCCATCCCTGGTAACTATCATATCGACAACACACCCTTTAGAGTTGATCCAGTAGTCAGGGACTTATGAACACACATAGATAGTAATCTAGCCTTTGACCATCACATATCTACAGCAGTGAGGAAATCATTCTGTGTTGCACAACTTATAAACAAAGTTATGGCATCTAAGTCCAAAGTAAGTTATTGTTCCACTGTATTCAGCATTTATCATACCTATCACTGAGTACAGTGCCCCCTTTGGTATGTACCTAACCAGGCATATCCAACAACTGGAATGTCCATAGAGGTTCCTCACTAAAAGAATACAGGGCATAAGTAAAATGTCCTATGTAGACCGCCTCAAGGCCCTATCCCTGTATTCTGTCTCCTACAGGCTGTTGAGGGTAGATCTATGCCTGGCATACAGGGTATTGTCAGACCCCACTCTGATGGACCTCCTGCATAGCCACAAAACAAACAGCACCAGAATTACCCATTCTAAAGACTCAAACCTTGCTTGTGAAATAAATAGGACCTGCTGGAGAGACAGGTATGTATCCCAATGACTACCATGTCTATGGAACATGCTCCCCATCCATGTGAAGCAGAGTTCCTCCCTAACCCAATTCAAATGCAACTTGGACAATTGGGGACGACTGGAAATTCATCCCTGGTTTGGCACATATGTTTCTAATGGACACAGACAACCTGTAAATGATTCATCTCTCAGGGCCCTGCTTACACTTATCAAGGGTATCAGAACTTGTCAGAGATTTGGGATGCAGGGCTAGGCATAAAAAGGCCCTTGTGGTCATTAGCCTAGCAAACACTTATGAACCTATGAACAAAAGTGCTCAACCTAAATTGTTGCCTGTACCATTTGCTGTGTTTATTTTATTCACTGAGGTTTATAGTTCAGAAACACCTTGGGTTGTTTGGTCAACAGCTATCCTCTACTGTTGCGTTATTTGATTCCATATCTCTATATTCCATTTTTTATTTCTGAACCTACTGTCTAACCAGAAGGATGTTTTGTATATATACCACTCAAGAGCTTATATAATCTTATAAACCCTGGAAAGGACAGCAAATATGTGCCAGATTTTATAGGCTGCATCTTTATATATAGAGGAAGGAAGCTATTAATCAAAAGGAGGATATTAGCATTTTATTTTGAGTAGTGCTTACCAGTGTTAATGAACAAGAGCAAAGAATTTCCTTTTTTAACTAATATATATGACTAAATGTATTGTCTTAAAGGCTGTGGAGGCAGAATATGTTTGTTTTGTGCTGTTTGCATTCCATACTTACGCATAGCTAAGTCTGGGATTATATGGTTGTATTTCATCTTTGCCAATGAAAACTACTTTTTGCTAGCTTTAGAGATCCTTTTTACAAACACCTAGCTAACTTAAAAAGTTGATAGTGAAAAATAAACTATAAAATAATAATCCAAAGAGGAAGTCTCACACACTCATGTAAGGGGCTTTATCTCTCACAACCCTGTTATTTACATTTACTTGCTCCAAGATAGTATTTCCTTTCTGAAAAAAAAAAACATATCCCTTTCTTGAGAGTACATAACCTAACAGCTAGAAAATATTAAAGAAAAAAAAAGTCCAGCACATACACTGTAAGCAGCAGGAATCACTTGTAGTCAGTCAACTCTTCAGTACAAGCTGTTTTTATTCTTCCACATAAAAACCACACAGATTGAGCATTTTCATCCCCTGGAACTGGGGATTTCATCAGAATCTAATTGCACTCATGATACATTCATTTAAATACTATTTAAAATGAATGATGTCACCACCCTTCCCAGTCATTTAAAGGTACCACTGCAATAATTGCTCCAGGTAAAATGTACTAACAATGAACATTATGACAAAAACATTTTGTCAAAAAACATCATTTGTAAAAGAAGAAACTTTTCACATTCCAAAACATTCATTAAATATGAACTTTGAAAACTTTCTAAAGTTAAAATTCAAAAAAATGTTATCCTTTAACATACTCTTAAAATGCTGTAAAATTAACCCCTCCCTATTTGAATACACAAAACGTATGAGGTAGCTTTCCTCACTAATATTGGTTTTAAGGATACTATCTCAATAAGACCTGGTGCATGAGTTGCAGCAAGTTTTATTTGCCAAGTAGTCTCCCTTTTCTCTATATAATTCCTATAATCACCCCCCCCCCCTGGGTTTGGTCGTACTCGCTCCACAATACCAAATAAAAAAATTGACAAAATTTGCATATACTAAAGAGTGTTTATATAGGGCATTATTTGTATTCCTTGTAGTAATCTGATACTGGTGCTCACATATTCTATCCCTAAGACACCTTTCCGTCTTGTCTATATAGTAAGCTGGACAGGTTTTACAAACTGCCAGACAAATCACCCTGATGTTTGACAATTTCCTTTTTCTTTTTTTGTCAAATTTCTTTTTCATTAAATATTTGTTCACAAAATATGCAGAAAAAGATAACAAGACATAAACATGTGGTACAGCTGACGTTACAGAGTGCATACCATAAGCATGTAATAATAGTTATCGCCCACTTTACTCACTGACATTCAAATTAAGTAGAATTATCATTTGTGTTACTATGAGGCTATGGTTATATTATAAGTTAGTCCAAGAGCTTTTATCATATAGCAGCACTCTTGTACAATATTTTACAATTTAGAATTACCATTTGTGTTACTACGAGGATATGGTTAGATTATAAGTTAGTCCAAGAGCTTTTATCATATAGCAGTTCTCTTGTACATTATTTTACAGCTATGAGCAATATTATAGGTAAAACATCAACCTATATAATGATAACAATCTACTCTACTAAACCTTATATACAAATATGTCACCTTAATTATTGTGGTTACTAATCTCAACAAAGTGATGTGTTTACTATCCTTATATAATTAGTATTTAACATACTGTTTATGACAGAATATTAATTAATGCTTTGCAGTACCTTTGATAGTAGGTTTGGTTCTTCTGACTTTTTGTATAAAGCTTCTTGGCCAATATATGTTTTTTGCCATGCTTTTGTATTCTGAACAGGTTAGTCTTGATCTGTCTATCCAGTTTTTTGCTATGTAAGCTTTTAATAGGGTGCATAGTGTTATTATAATGTGTTTAGAGAAATTATTATTATTGCATTTGAATATATGCAATATAGTTGTTTCCCATGACATCATGAATTTTGAATACCCTGATTTCTCTAAAAGGAATCTAAGTGAGCACCATAGTTTATAAACTGTTTTGCAGCTCCAAAAGATGTGGAGGATATCTGCCTCTTTGTTAGGACAGAAGGAGCAATAGGGTGACTTGGATGGGTTGAATCTGTTAAGGTGGACAGGTGTATGGTAGGCATTGTTGAAGATCATGATCTGTGTGTATATTAACTTTTTGTATGGTGTCAGTTTCATAGTATTTCTAATAACTAATTCCTTTTGATTGTCTGTTAAGATGTTATCTTTTCTTTCCCAAAACTTTGAAAAAAGAACAGCACTTTAATATTTAATATTTATTAATTTATATGTATTTGATATAATTTTCTTTTTACTTAAGAGCAATTTTAGAACTTGTTGTGCTAACTTGACATCTTGCTCAACTACAGTGATATATTTGGTTATAGTACTTACTAGGTATAAGATTTGTTTAATTATCAGGTTATATTTATTGCTAGCTCTAAGTAGTTTCATGATATTTTCCATCGGAAGTTTTTTTTTTAATTGGTAAAAATCCCATACTGTATAATTTTTTTATTAAAGGGTATTTATCTAGATTTACCATAGTGTTTGCTAGTTTTATATCTGGGTTGTTATGTATTGGTTGCAAAAGCATAATTGTGTCTTTTAAATTTATTGATATCAGTAGCTTCTTGAAAATTGCACAGTTGTTTATTAAGATTGGGTGAATTGCTATTGTGTTAGAAGATTCTTCTTTTAAGAAGGGAATCGTTTTTGGATTAACTTTATAAGTTAGAATATCCCGGTGAAATAATTTAATCCATAATGGGTACCATTCATTTCCTATTGGGTCATGATTTGCTGTCTGCACGATGTGACTTGCATTAATAATTTCATAGTACAATTAAAAATCAGGAAGGCCTCCTTTTGCTTTTGTGGGTATTAGCTTATTATAGCTAATTCTTGTACTTTTTGGGTAGCATATGAACTTTGCCAAACTTTTATCTTGTTGAAGAAGGTAACTTTTAGTTATGTACTTACCATAACTTCAGATGTATGGGATCCATCTCGCCTACATTCATAACTGATGGGTTCGGAGCCGATCCATCGGCTCCGACTCGGCCAACTAGTATACTAGAACAAAGTCTCTTATTGGCTGGGCTACCCTCTATCCCAGGATGCACCACACCTGCTTCCCCAGATCTTGTTTGTTCGCTTTCACACTTACATGCAAACACAGAAAAATAGCAGTTACTCCAACCAACTAAAGTTCTTCAAGAGAAGATCTCCAAATGGACCTACATTTCCTCTAAATCCGAATGGAAGGGGGAAAGGAGGGTGGAGTGATGAATGTGGAGATGGATCCCATACATCCGAAGTTATGGTAAGTACATAACTAAAAGATGTAATGGGATCCTATCTCGCCTACATTCATAACTGATGGGACAGCGTCCCTAGCACCTAAATCCCGGGTGGCTCATCGGAAAACACTCCTGAGAACTGTGGAACCAAAGGAAGCCCTGCCTCGAGAAACCACATCTAGTTTGTAATGAGAAATGAAAGTGTGCGGAGAAGTCCAGGTAGCCGCAGCACAAATATCATCTATTGATAATTTGGAGTGAAAAGCTACAGAAGTAGCCATTGCCCTGGTAGAATGAGCCCTGACTGGAAAAGGAGGCTCTTTGTCAGCCTGCGAATAAATGAAACAGATGTAATCTTTAATCCATTTGGCTATGGAGGTTTTAGCTACTGGTTGACCCAACCTGTTTATTGCAAAGGACACAAACAGTTGATTTGTTTTCCGCGTCTGAGTAGTCCTGTTCAAATAAAAACGCAGTTGTCTATGAACATCCAACTGATGAAGGGTATATTCTGCGTTATTGGAGAATTCGGGAAAAAATACAGGGAGCTCTAGAGACTGTTGAATGCAGAAAGAAGATGCTACCTTTGGTAAAAAAGAGGGATTTAATTTAAGGGACACTCTATGTTTGTGAAAAATCAAATAAGGAGGATTAGAACAAAGAGCCTGAAGCTCTGAAACCCGCTTGGCCGAAGTTATGGCCACTAAAAAAGCGGTTTTCCAAGACAGGAATTTCATATCACAGGTAGCTGCCGGTTCAAAGGGCCGGGCAGTTAAGGCAGCCAGGACCAAATTTAGGTCCCAAGGGGGGACAGGATGAGATATTGGGGGCCTAAGGAGCCACACCCCTTTAAGGAAAGACTTGCAAAGCTTGTTTGCCATTAATGAAGGTTCAAAAGAAACATGAAAATTAGAGATGGCCGCTAGCTGAACCTTAATGGTGGAAACTGAGGAGCCCAACTGAAAAAGAGAGGCCAGGAAATTCAAGACCTCCGGTACTGGGGCGGTAAGAGGGTCTATACCTCATCGCTGTGCCCAAAGGGCAAACCTTTTCCATTTGCTGGAATACAGTTTGATAGTGGAAGGTTTGTGAGAAGAAGACAAAATGTGGATAACCTCCGGAGAGAGGGAACTGTCCCTGACTAAGGATGGAAGTGGAGTAACCACGCAGCCAAACTCAAGGACCTGAGAGATGGGTGAGACTGTCCTGACTGATGAGTCAACAGGTCTGGCACTGGGTCCAGAAACCATGGACCTTCCACCGCATACCTCCGAAGGAAGGGGAACCAAACCTGATGGGGCCAGTGCGGGGCAATCAAAATCATGTCGCTCTCCAGGTAAATTGCCTTCTATATCACCCTCGGCAGGAGGGGAAGCGGAGGGAAGGCATAAAGGAGACCGGGGGGCCAAATGTGGGTTAGAGCGTCTCTGGGAATCTGTCCCTGAGAGGGGGTCAGAGTGAAGAACTCTCTGCACTTCGCATTGTGGGGGCTGGCAAACAAGTCGCAGCAAGGGAGACCCCAGTTGGCGAAGATTTTCGCAGCCACTCTCTGGTTGAGGGACCACTCGTGGGATAACAGGATAGTCCTGCTTAGTCTGTCCGCAATCACATTGGATTTCCCCGGTATGTGCGTTGCCATTAGGAAGCGGTTGGTAGCTACCGCCCAGTGCCAAAGTCTCATGGCTTCTCTGCACAGTGGGTACGACTTGGTCCCACCTTGCTTGTTTATATACCAAACTACCGACATGTTGTCGGATAGGATAGCAATCAGACCTTGCGGGAGAGCATGATGGAGAGCTTGTAGTACCAGTAGCACCGCTCTCATTTCCAGGATATTGATGTGCAAGTGCGCTTCCTGGGGTTGCCATGTGCCTTGGACAGACCTGTCCAGATAATGACTCCCCCACCCTACCTGGGAGGCGTCCGTGGTCACAGTGGCAACGGGGGACTGAAGGATAAAAGGTCGCCCCTGGTCGAGATTGGATCGGAGGAGCCACCAACACAGATCTCGACGGCAACTTTCCGTAATCATAACCAAGTGGTTCAAGGGGAGTTCCTGATAGGACCATTGAACCGACAGTAGCCATTGCAGCACCCGCATGTGCAGTCTGGCTAAGGGGACTAGGAGAATAGTTGATGCCATCGAGCCCAATACCTGTAGAATCAGATTGGCCGGAGCTCTTGATAGAGGGAGGCAGGATCGAACTTGGTTCTGCAAAACCTGAATCCTTGCTGCCGGTAAGAAGGCGCGCATCCTTTTTGTGTCTAACTCTGCGCCTATAAAGGTAATACGCTGAGATGGCTGTAGCACAGATTTTTGCCAGTTGAAAGTGATTCCTAGGAAACGGCCCAAGGTGACTGCGGCCATGAGCGCCTGAATTAGTAGATGCTTGGAGGTGGCAGTAAGGAGCCAGTCGTCTAGGTATGGAAACACCTGGAATCCTAGACTTCTCAGGTGAGCAGTCACCACTGCCAGACACTTGGTGAACACCCTGGGGCTGTGGTGAGACCAAAGGGCAGTGCTTGAAACTGGAAATGACTGTCTCCCAGGCGGAAGCGTAAATGACTCCTGGACTCTTGACTTATCAGAATGTGATAGTAAGCGTCCTTGAGATCTATGGAGCACATCCAGACATCCTTCTCCAATAGTGGGAGAATGGACTGAAGAGTGATCATTCGGAATTTGGACTTTTTCACAAAGCGATTCAATGAACTGAGGTCCAAAATGGGCCTGAAGTCCCCTGTCTTTTTTGGCACCAAAAATAATCTTGAGTAAGTTCCTGATCCGATCTGATCGGCGGGGACAGGCTGGATGACTCCTTTTTCTAGCAGCTTTGAAACCTCTATTGCTGCTTGATCCCGCTGACTGGGTGGCACGTCCGGGATTTCCCTGAGGGGAAGGGGGGGCTTGAAGAAGGGAATGAGATAGCCTCCGGTAATAATCCGGAGCACCCACTGGTCACTGGTAATAGCTTCCCAAGCTTGTGGGTGTTCCGCAAAATGACCCCCGACTGGCTCCGGAGCTGCACAGTCGGGCACCAACTCAGGGACGTTGAGCGTAGGAGGAACCACGAAAGGAATCGCGGTCTCCAGAGTTACGGGGGCCTCTGCCACCTCTGGGGTGGCGTCTTCCCGAATCCCCCCCCCCTGCCTCTAGAGGGGGGATCACTGGGTGGAGTAGGGAAAGACCTCTGAGTTTTCCTGAACCACATTTTCCCTCCTCTCTGGGCCTTGGGGTAAGGCCTAGAAGGAGCGGAAAAACGGGCCCCAATGGCAGTCAAGGTCTTGTCATCCTGCTCGCACCGAGTTAGTGTGTCCTTCACCTTGGGTCCAAACAAAGAGGACCCATCAAAGGGGGCGTCGGCGAAGGAAGACTTGAAGGCCTCCGCAAAGGAACACAAGCGTAACCAGGCATGTCTCCTGAGGGCCACGCCTGTTCCCGCTGCTCTACTCGCCCCCTCGGCCGCATATGAGATGAGCCTCATGGACGAGTTCACAATGGATGATAAGGTAGTCATCTGGGCACCAACAGTGTGTGCTAACGCCTCAGGTAGATTACCTGTGAGGGACTCACTTAGCTCTTTAAGGAGGTCCCTTTGGAGCCTAGTAAAATGACATAGGTAATTCAGCGACCGTAAGGTAAAGGCCGCTGAAGAAAGGGTACGCTTCCCGTACCTATCCATGCTCCTGGAATCCTTATTAGGAGGATGGATAGACGTTGAAGCCTCTGCCACGTCCTGCTGTGTGGCAGATGCCACCACCATCGCATCTACAGGAACTCCTTTTGTTAAAAATTCCTTTTGAGGGGGGGCTGAAAGAAATTTGTTGGGTCTTGCAGGCACCGGTTCCACAGAGTCAGGGTGTTCCCAAGCCCTTCGAGAAATCAAATCAAGTAATTCATCGAAGGGCGGAGACACCCAGGAGGTGGAGGGCTGGGCCCCGAAGGCCTTGAGGAAGACTGACTCCTCAGCGGAAGGGGTTTTGGCCTGCCAATCTCTTCTCTGTCTCAGAATCTCAAGGATATCCGAGAAAGAGACATCATCCGAAGATGATTTTGGGGACCCCTCCGCATCATCGAGGTCAGTGTCAGATGTGACAGACTCATCTTGGGAGTCTACATGCTTCCTCTTGCACAATTTCTTCCGTGGAGGCTCATCCGAAGCGGTTTCGGACGGACCCTCCGGAAGAAGGGAACCCCCCACGAGGGTATCCTCAGGCCCTGGGGCCCCACTGTCACGGGACTGCAGTACGCCAGAAGCACCAGTCTCCAGGTCTAGGGACGGTGAGGTGAAAACCTGCTGAGCCGGCAAGGACATGGCCAGCGCGCTCCTCATGGCCTCAAAGGCAGGACCTCCAGACTCCATGGAGGTCACTGGCCAAGAGACCACGATGGCACTAGGAATCCCTGCAGCCGATGCTCTGAGGGGGAGACTAGGCACCGAGGCACCTAGTTCCAAGATGTTCCCCTCGGCCCCGGCTGAGGAAGTCCCAGTACCGAACCCCGAACCCGAGGACAGGGTAGGAACAATGGTCGGAACCGATAAACCTCGAAGGGGTCTCGGTTCCGACTGTACGGCTCCGCCTTGTTCCACCATCACCGACTCCAACGGCTCCGAGGAGGTTGGAGGAGGAATCGAAAGTTTCGAGGGGGGATTGGCTCCGGGGCCGAATGGGCTGGAGCCGAGACCATTTTTGCAAAAACCGGAGACTGGAAAAGCCTCTGAATAACCCTATCCAAATCTGAATCAGACAATTTGGAGGATTTAGAGGAAGTAGAAAGGGGTCGAGACGACTTCTCTCTCGGCTTAGACAAGGTAGGGGACCAGCTCCGAAAGGGCTCCAACACTATCGGCGCCGGCTCCGACACAGCATGAATAAGGATCGGCGAAGGAGCTGGAGCCGAGGGGGAAGAGTCTGAGCTGCACACCTCCACCGGCTCCGAGACCAATGGAACCGAGGGAGGTGATTCGCCTCTCGATGCTCCAACCTGTGGCTCCGAAACTAATGGAGCCGAGGAAAGAGGCATCGAGGCAGACCCTTCGACCCTCGGCTCCGAAGTCAGTGGAGCCGAGGAAGAAGAGGTCGACTTATGCTTCTTAGTAGTCAGCTCCGACGGACTGGTCGGAGCCGACGACCTTTTCTTTTTAGAAGCAGTAGCAGGAGATGAAGCCAAAGCTTCCTCAAAAGAGGGCTTAATAAGGCCCTTCAGGATCAATTTATTTTTACGTTCTTGAAGAACCCTAGCAGAAAAAGCATGACACACACTACATGTCTCTTGCAAATGCTTTGGCCCTAAACAATACACGCAAATAGCATGACTGTCGGTGATAGACATTTTATAATTGCACCTAGTGCACTTTTTGAACCCAGATTTCTGCTCTTTAGACATTTTAGTGTAAATAACCCTATCCAATAATCTAACTTCACACAAGAAACAGTACTGACCAAAACTGTTAGAGCGCGAGGAAAAAAAGGGCGCGAGCCCTCTGAAGACAAGGTTTACCTCACAGGGGAGACAACAACAAGGGAACACAACAACGGGCAAAAGCCCTCTAACTTAAATGAGCTTTGCCCGGAAAGAAAAAGGAGTAAAATAGACAACACACTCACTCCACTAAGCAGGGCAAAGGCCCTCTAACTTAAACGGGCCTCGCCCGACCAACCAATAAAAAACTGACCAATAACACTCAACAATGCATGGAATAGCTGTTAAAACAGCTGTTGATTTAATTAATGAAGAAAACCCCAGGTCAAAAGACCAGAAAAGTAATGAAGATACACTTAGCTCCAGCCAAGTCGAGACCACGTCTAGCTTGTAAAGCGGCAAACGAGATCTGGGGAAGCAGGTGTGGTGCATCCTGGGATAGAGGGTAGCCCAGCCAATAAGAGACTTCGTTCTAGTATACTAGTTGGCCGAGTCGGAGCCGATGGATCGGCTCTGAACCCATCAGTTATGAATGTAGGCGAGATAGGATCCCATTACATCTAGAATTTTCATGAAAATGGCATTCAGATAATTTAAATTCTTAGGCAATATGTTCATCTTTATAATTGAAGGTTTTGATAAAATAGATAGTTTAAGCTTTTCCTACTTACTAGTGTTACCAACTATATTTGTCCATGTTTTACCTATATTATTATTGAACATATCTGATTGTGTATGGCTAAAATTTATACCTAAATACTTCAAGGTATATTGCACTTTAACATTAGTCTCTGGAAAGTAAAATTCCTTATGTCCCAGTGGGTTAATTGGATAAATGATTGACTTCCTAGGATTCATTTCATAGTTGGATACCATGGAAAACTTGTCTATGGACAATAGGATTTTATTTAAATCAGTATTGGGATATTGAAAGTAAATATTGAGATCATTTGCAAAAGCTGTATATTTTACTTGAGTGTTTGATACAGAAATAAGATGATGGTATGTTCTCTGGGTAATTTGCAGTAGTAATGCTTCTATATAAAAATGAAACAGGTTTGGTGAGAGTGGGCATCCCTGTCTGGTTCCATTTATTATTTGTATTGGGTTAGAAGTCTTCTTATTAATAGGCAATTTCCTTTTTCAAAAAACACTTTGGACTTCAAAGTGCTTTGCAGGGTTACTGTGTTCTTAACTTGTATATACTTACATTGTGCACAAGCACAACATCTTGTCATACCACTATTACCTACTGCCTCACTTTTTTTTAGTAAGTTCAAAAAATCCTTTAAGGTTAAGCCCAGTTTTATATACAAAAGCGGGTTCCTTCCCAACAACTGAAAGTATTCTAGGATTGTTTTTAAGAATGGACCAATTATTCTCAAAAATCTTTTTCTAAACTAAAGTAACTAAACTCATCCAATTGCTCAAGCAATAATAACTACTCTGCTGCCTCAACCCCCTTTCTGGAAATTGAACCAAGAGTCTCCCAGAAGAATATAAGGAAGTATGTGCATCTGCTGCTAAGTTTAAACTTCTGTATTTCTTAAACCCTGCTTGCTATCTCGGTACGCTCCCTGCCAGGAAAGCCAGCAGCCTAAACCCCTCTTATTTCTGTCTCTCCGATCTCGCCCTCATCTAGCTCCCTGAGTTACACTAGCTCTCATCTCCCTTCAGTCCAATTTAGTCCAGAGACTGCCCTGGTGGGCTAAGTGCACTTCAGCATTTGTCCACTAGATGGCATCCCCCTCCCCACTTTTATTGACTTAAATTCACTCACTTCTTGTATTCTCTTAGGTTTTACATTCATTTCTCACTTTCTCTCCTATAACTTATAGCCCACTCTACCTATTACATCCAGGTCCCCTCTACTTACCCATCTACAACTTACCCTCCTGCAAACAATGCTCCACTGATTGGCTCTCGATCTTCTCCTGGTTTCTTCCCGCTCCGTTCGCCCTTCGGGCTCACTCCGCTCCCCTACCCTGCCCCCAAATCTCACCCACCCCTAGCACCTCTACCTATATCCCTCTTGTAACCACACCCACTTCCATTCTACACCAATCAATCTCCAATACTCTAAAACACCCCCTACCTTTTGCCTACCAAGTTAAATTTCTTCTTGTAACCACACCCACTTCCATTCTACACCAATCAGTCTCCAATACTCTAGAAACAACCTCTACCTTCTCCCACCCAAATTAATAACATTCAACTCTCCAAAAATATCTCACCCAGACTATAGGACTCCATTCTCCCTCTAACACTCACTCACTCCCAAAACCTCACCCCCTCCAACCCTACATAACTCTATACTTCCTCACTACTAATCAGGCATTTACCAGCTTCTCTTTATAAAATAATCTCTTATAGACACATATATATACAACTACAACATTACACCACTAAGCATCCTTACTCAACATGCTCTTAAAACCTTCATCCATCTCCATTTTACTACTACTACTTCTTAAATTTTCCTATCTTCACTACCTCACTCAACCCATTACTTCCTACCATTCACAATTCTTCCATGTAACCAACCACCTTAATTCCCCTGTCTCACACTCACACTCACCTATTTCTCCCCATCTCTATCCTATAAAAAACCTCTTATTTTTCCCATACAAACTCATCACCTCTCAAAAATACTCTATCGCCATAGCAACCAGTAACTCCTTCACAATCACAATAGAACCCAATATTTTTACTAAACTGCTCAGTTACCTCTCTAACCCAAGCCTTCATCTGATTACCAGTCTTTTATCAGGTGATATCCATCCCAACCCTGCCCCCCCACCTCAACCATTATACACAAGCCTATATTACTTACTTCTTTAAACTCCCAAAGTATAGTTAACAAAGTCCCAACCCTCCATGCCTGGCTCATGCATAACAAATCTGACATCCTATCTATCTCAGAAACATGGTTAAAACCCTATATAAAAGACTCTTAAATAATTCCACCTAACTATTCTATCATTAGAAAAGACAGGTTCCACAAAAAAGGCGGTGGAGTAGCTCTCCTATAGTCATCCTCCTTGTTAGTTACTCCCTACAACAAACCTATTCCACACTTTAACAACGCCGAACTACTCCTCACTCTGATTCAAGTAAACAAACACAAACACATATGTCTAGCATCCCTCTACATCCCCCCAGGGGATAATGTTTCCACACTTGAAGATATCCTCTCCTGGCTCTCCAATAACATTAGCAATGAAACCATAATCTTAGGAGATGTGAACATTAACTGGGCCTCCATTCAGTCTCCAAATAACTCTCTTAACATCAACCTCTATAATTTTTCCCAGCTAATCAACTCTGTAACACACCCCTCAAAAAACCTCTCTAGCGGCAGTATTCTAGACTGGATTCTAGTCTCACATCCCCACTACTTTTCTGACAGTGGCACTCTTCCCGACCCCGTAAGTGACCACATACCCATCTTCACTCACCGACTCCCCTCTATCCCATATCGCACCCATAATTATATTACTACCCGTAACCATAAAAACTTTAACCCAACAACCTTTTCAAACTCTCTAAAAGCTATAAACTGGAATTGTCTAAAAACATTATCCTTAGATAATGCAGTTGCCCACTTCAGCTCAACATTCTTAAAACTACTAGACCCTCACGCCCCTTTAAGGACAAAGAGAATAAAAACTAATTCCGCCTTGGCTTACCAAAACACGCTAGCAACCATGCGCCATAGAGATAAAGCCTGGGCACTCTATCAGAAAAACAAGACCCCCCGACTCCACAATGAATACAAAACACTTCAAAATAAAGTAAAAAAGCTTATTATCTCGGATCGACAAAATTACTTCTCTACACTCCAAAACAATAATAAAACAAACCCTCAGAAATTCTGGAAAGGTATCTCTACTCTCCTTAACCCCAGCAAACCACACCCCCCACCCCAGACCCAAATGCTCCAGAATTAGACTTAGCTACTCAATTTAACTCCTTTTTCATTGAATCCATTGCCAAACTAACCTCCTCATTCTCTAGTACCACCTCATTCTCTAATACACCCCCACCCTCCCCTACCAACAATCCACCCTGCACTGCTGCTCCTCCCTCATTCCCATCTAACTCTCTATCCTCCACCTCTTCTCCTACTCTAACTTCCACATCATCTTCACCACCCTCTAATACTCCCTCTCCCCACTCTCCTCTATTCTCATTAAAACCTATACCTACTTCTACTATAAAGAAACTCCTTCTGAAATTGAAGCCATGCACTAATGCACCTGATAACATCCCTTCTTACTTTCTAAGCATAGCTGCTGAAGCAATTGCCTATCCCATAAGCATTTTAATTAACCGCTCCATCCAAGAATGTACAGTACCCCAAATCTGGAAACAAGCCTTTATCATACCTTTGCATAAAGGTGGCAACAATAACAATGTTACTAACTTCCGACCCATTGCTATCCTGCCTCCCATTTCTAAACTTCTAGAAAAGTGTGTCCAACTTCAACTCTTACCACATCTCTTAGATAATAACCTTCTAACTCCCACACAACATGGATTCAGACCAAATCATAGCACCATGACAGCCCTCCTCTCCTTTTTTGAAACTGTAAATAAAGCTCGTGACTCTGGCCTAATTGTTTCTACCCTACTACTTGACCTCTCTAAGGCCTTTGACACTATCTCACACAGCCTGCTCTTAACTAAACTCTCAAAACTTAACCTATCTCCCTCCTCTTTGAACTGGTTCTCCAGCTACTTATCCAATAGATACCAAGCAGTAAAATGGAAAAAGGCAACCTCCTCATTTCTTAATACCCCCAACGGAGTTCCCCAAGGCTCCATACTAGGTCCCCTTCTCTTCAATATATTTATTAATGATTTCCGCAAATCTATTCCATTCTCAAACATCATCCAATATGCAGATGATTCTACCATTATCTGCTCTGCCACATCTACCCCCATACTCCTAAAGCTTATGCAAGAAGCTTTTTCAATCACTGAGCAATGGATGAAAATAAACCAATTAGCACTCAATGCTTCTAAAACTAAATTAATGGTATTTACCCCCTCTAAAGTTACTCCTTTTGATATAAACACATTCTCAATTACTAGTCAAAATAACTCACTTCTGGAACTGGTGTCAGAAGCCAAGTTACCTGGGGTCCAAATTGACAGCCAGCTTAATTTCAACTCCCATCTACAATTAAATATCAAAAAAACCCATCAAAAACTAGGTATGCTCTACCGACAAAATCAGTACCTTACAACCACGTCTAAAATCACTCTCTCTACTTCCTTTCTTATCCCCTCCCTTCTCTATGGAGCTCCACTCCTAACTAATCTTTAGTCCTCTATAAAAAAACAACTTTCCTCTTGCTACAACAAAATCGCCAAATTTGCTAACAGCCATAAGTCCTCCACCCACCACTGTTCCTCTCTCCAAAAACTAAAATGGCTAGAACTACCCAATCATCTCACCTATACTCAGCTAACTCTTGCCCACAAGCTCATTTTCAACCCCTCTCTCTGTCCCTCCCTGTCTTCTGCCTTTAAGATGCACCTACCTGATAGAGTTTTAAGGTCAAACAATCAAAATCTATTAGAAGTGCACAAACCAACTCGTCCCCCAGGCAAAAACCTACTATCCTATAACCTTGCTCATCTTTGGAACTCACTACCACCATCCATTCGCACCACCTCTAACCATTATATGTTCAAAAAATCTCTTCACGTACATCTAGTGTCCCAGTGGGAATGCTCTTGCTCCCACCCCTCATAACTAATACTGGCAATTTTCATCTTCCTTCTCTCTCATGTTTACTCCAGCAATTTTTCCTTATTATTTCCCATAACTCACATTATTATTCCCATGGTATCTGCAAAGAATGTACTAGACTGCACCTATTAAGTTTATGCTTCTTTCGTAATAACTACTCTGTATCACTCTGCAATATTACTTTTCTTAGCCTATAACACCTCCAAGTTTCATCACTAGTCTGTATTGTTTTAAATGTTTCCTGTACTTTTGAAATTAATTGCTTGTATCTTTTACATTTGTATAATTATCATTGTAATCTACTGTATGTACCTAATTTGTTTGTTTTTGGAGCTTTTCTCCCCAGGACTCCATTGAAAACGGGTTCACTTTGGCCCAATGGACTATCCTGGTAAACCAACTGCAAATAAAATAAAATAAAATAAAAATAAATTTTTCACTTGTTTAACTTGTCCACAAAATGGAATAACCATAATCCTATGAAACTGTTTCTCATCTTCCAAAGTTTCTTTTACCTGTAATGCATTACCTAGCAATGGTTTAAATGTTATACCCCACTCTCTTTTGACATATTCTACATTTTTCTCCAATATGTTAGCCAGACACCATTTTTCATAAAACAGTTGTGCTACTTTTTGCAATTCTCTGTCTACATCCTTTTCATCAGAGGTCATACGAGTAACCCTAACTTGAAAAATCTACATTTAGTAATTCCTATTTAGAGTCAGGGACGTCGGGAGGCATACGCACTGTACTGATTTCAGTACAACTTATTTAGAAGGGGGGTAGCTTTTTAAATTTTCACTTGTTTTTTTTTTTCGCGCTTTACTGCACGATGACATCAGCTCATCAGGGCAGCCAGTCAGAATGGAGCTCACCGCGCATGTATTTCCAGCCAGTTCAAATGCTTTTCGAGCGGGAGGATTCAAGTGTTATGTTGGTCGAGCAGGAGGATGTACACGTTATGTTGGTCGAGCGGGAGGATTTACACGTTATGTTGGTCTCACTTCAAGGACTTTATTTAGAAGGGTCTTGCAACCGAGGGTTGGTGAGTAATATGAAGAGAAAGAGTGAGAGTGTGTGTGTGTGTGTGTGTGTGTGTAAATGCCCCAGGTGGGATGTACTGGTGATTACTCATGGTGGTGTGGTAGGGAATACCTCAGGCTTGAACCCTGTACCTTGTATGCAGGTGTTAAAGACCTGAATTCCCTACCCACCACCATTTGTAAAAAAATTGCAGATTTTTGCCTCATATTTGATCTGATCTATTCCTCATATCTGTGGTTTTTAAATATTGCAATGCTTGAAATTTGATGGTGCAGTGGTAGCAACGTAGCATTGATGCCTCACAGCTGTAGGTTCTTGGGTTTGGTTCTTGGCTGGGGTGCCTTCTTTGTGGGGGGGGGTCTGTATCTTCTCCCTGTGTTTGTGTGGGTTTGCTTTTGTGTCCTCCCATGTTACAAAGACATGTCTGCATTATTTTTTCCTGGGCCTCTGCTGAGAATTGTTTTTTTTTTGTTCCAAGTCAGACTGTCCTGATTAACAAATTGACAGACATTTAAATTTCAGACTTCAGGTTTCTGAATGTTCACTTCCTTACATATTTGATGGTGCAGTGGCAGTATTGTTGCCTCACAGCTATAGGTTTTCTGGTTTGATTCTTGGCTGGGGTGCCTTCTGTGTGGAGTCTGCATCTTATCCCTGTGTTTGTGACATAGTAAAACAACTTTTTATTCTAGCAATAAATATATAGTAACACAACCTTTTTATAGCAATTTTTTAAGTTTATGACTATTTGAAATTTGTCCTTATTTTTGGGACTGTAATACCCTGTTATTGGCTTTGTCCAGGTTTTTTGTGCTAAGGTTGACAGCTATGGCAAGAACTGAATTCACTGAATATGTTTTAGGGCTGTATTCCCTCATTACTGGGTTTGTCCAGGTGTTTTGTGCTAAGAGGTTGACAGCTATGGTGAGAACTGAATTCATTAAATGATAGCCATTTAAGTTTCAGTCTTCCTCTCTTTCACAAAGCAGGTGATTTGGCATAGTGGTATGTTGTTCTGACTATTTTGCACAGTGACCTTGGCAGTAAAATGTATGATGGTAACACAGCATTTTATTCTAGCAGCTTTCCAAGATTATACAAGCAATGTTTAATGTGTTCCTGTTTTTGCCCTTTGACCCACCCCAATAAATTTGGCTTTTCCAGACTTCTTGTGCTGCGGTTGAGATGTAGTTGAGTATTGCGTAGATTTTACAAGGAGCTGAGAGCTGCAGGGAAGAGAAGTTTAGTGCTGATTATGCTAAGTCGGCTCACATTGCTAGTAGCACAAAATGTTGTGTACTTGCTTTTAATGCAGAAGGTTGTTGGTTCTACTCCCATAAGGGGTGAATGCTGCTGTACTGAAAGTTAAGACACTAACTATGAGCCTGTTATCAGTTTGCCATCCATTTCCTATTGCAATATTACTAGCTTATTATTAATGTAATTTAGGCAATTTATTCCTCAGGGGCATCAGACACTTTATTTTTCGGTGAAGTCATGAAATATAAAGGTGATTGCTAGCAGCAACCTCTTCATTAGTTAGATTTACTTAACCTGGAATTATTTAGATGACTTTTTTTACTACTTCAGAGATTGTGCATATTATTTACTGCTAATGGTGGACTGTAGAAGTTTGACTAGACTTTTATGATGGAAATGTTCTGAATTGGGCAGTTTTGTTTCATTGTTTACTGGAAAAATGTTCAAAGCAATAGGAAGGTATATCAAAGAGCACATGTATGTTTCATATGCAAGGGGCCTATGATTTAAAAGCAGCCCAGAATTAATTTTTATCTGCCACGGGTAAAATGTATTTTCTTTGAATGTGGGTTTTAATGTTGTTTCAATGAATGTGAGTTTCAAGGGCAGAGAAGTTTTAATGCCAAGTTTGTTTAGCAGATGTCTTAGTGTTTGTGCTGTAAAATGCAAAATAAAACTTTCAAATGAAGTTCAAATCATCATAGAAGTAAATCAGTATGCACATTAGTGTTTATGGTAAATGGAGTGAAATAGCAAAGTAATGGATCATTGGAATGGCTGCAGGGGAGGCTCCATTCGACCATGGTTTTGTGAGGGGAAAGGGCGGCAAACTTAGACAGCCCCAGCTGAACTATACCTCCCAACTGTCCAGATTTTCAAAGAATGAATACATTTTTTGCTTCTTATTTTTGGTTTGTTCCTCAATTTGTGGTTTTCTGGCAAATGATTTAGGAATTAAGTCACTAAATAATGACACACTAGTTTCAGACTTTATAACCTTCAGAAAAATGCATGCTAAAATAAGACCTGTTCTAGCAACTGTCCCAGTTTATACAAGAGCAATTTTTAGTACTGTTTATATGTTCCCTCAATATATTTGGCCTTGTCCAGATTTATTGCATTAACAGGTTGAGAGGTACATGCAAATAAATTGCTTTATAGAATTAGGCATAGCCAAACCTCAACTGTCCCTGATTTTGGCTCAAAATGTTGCTCTTCCCCTAATGATCCCTCCACAAAATATCAATTTTGGAAGAAAACATAGAGGGTTTACTTTACTTTTATAAATAACTGTAATGATCAGAGTTATACATTACTTTTATTTCAGAAATGCATGTAGATTCTCTAATTTTGTCAGCTGCTCTAAGTTAACTGTGCTCATATTAAAAAGGTTCCCAGCTGTATTGTCTGGCAATTTTATATTTTTGCATCACATTTTTGGTCCGTTTTTCATAAAATTGCAGTTTTCTGGCAAATTAGTGGCAAATTGTTAAAGACTGAAGTTAGAAAATAATGCAGACATTTCAGTTTCAGATTTCATACCTTTCAGAAAATTCATACTGATGCAAGACCTACTACTATTCTATTATCTTTCTAAGTTTATAAGAGCAATATTTAAAAAAAATGTCCTTATTTTTGGGCCTTTGCCTCAGTTTTATTTATGAGTTTGTTGCTGTAAGAGGTTGTGTGTGTGTGTGTGTGTGTGTGTGTGTGTGTGTGTGTGTGTGTGTGTGTGTGTGTGGTAGGTAGCATACCTCTCAACTGTCCACATTTTGCAGAATGTCCAGATTTTTGCCCCATATTTTTTGTCTGTTCCTCATAAATTTTGTGATTTTCTAGAAAATCATTGAAGGCTGAAGTTGCTAAATAATGACAGACATTTGAGCTTCAGACTTCATGCCCTTTAGAAAAATTCATACTAGCACAAATCCTGTTATTCTGGCAACTTTCTAAGTTCACGAGAACATTATTTAATATCTGTCCCTGTTTATTTTAAGCTTTGTCCATATTTCTTGCACTAAGTGGTAGGTAGGGGTGTGTGTGAATGAAACATCCTAGTTAGTGGTAGCAGGTGGTTAGTAATTTACTCAAGCTCAAAACCTGTACCTTAGTTACAGAAAACAAAAGCATAAAGTCTCTACCCCAACTACCATGCTGCATTTTTCAAAGAACTGACATTTCAGGTTAATTTTCAATTCAAGGAACCGAGTTTGAGTGAATTTATATTATATTACTGAAGAGGCATTACAGCGAATGCCTCTTCATCGACACTAAAAGAGCGAACCGTGAATTACGAGAATGGCCGTAGCTTGGCTGGGGAGGGGGGTAGCAGTTTGAGAGCTGTCAGTACAAATTTGAAAATCCTAGCTACACCCCTGTTTAGAGTACACCAGTAATCACTCCCACCACCAAAAGAATAACATTGTCAAAGGTAAACTAGTTAGGGTTGCTCATATGACCTCTGACGAAAAATATGTAGATAGAGAATTACAAAAAGTAGCACAACTGTTTTATGAAAGAGAGTATCCGGCTAACATAGTGGAGTAAAATGTAGACTATGTCAAAAGAGTGTGGGGTATAAATTTTAAACCATTGCTAGGCAATGCATTACAGGTAAAAGAAACTTTGGAAGATGAGAAACAGTTTCATAAGGCTATGGTTATTCCACTTTGTGGACAACTTAAACAAGTGAAAAAGATTTTTGAGAATAATTGGTCCATTCTTAAAAACAATCCTAGAAAACTTTCAGTTGTTGGGTAGGAACCCACTTTTGTATATAAAACTGGGCTTAATCTTGAAGGGTTTTTTGAACTTACTAAAAGAAAGTGAGGCAGTAGGTAATATTGGTACAACAAGATATGGTGCTTGTGCGCAATGTAAGTATATACAAGTTAAGAACACAGTAACCCTGCAAAACACTTTGAAATCCAAAGTACTTTTTGAAAAACGAAATTGACAAACATCAGGGGTGATTTATCTGGCAGTTTGTAAAACCTGTCCAGCTTACTATATAGGCAAGACGGAGAGGCATCTTACAGATAGACTATATGAGCACCAGTATCAGATTGCTACAAGAAATATAAATAATGCCCTATATAAACATTCTTTTGTATGTGCAAATTTTGTTCATTTTTTATTTGGTATTGTGGAGCGAGTAAGACCAAACCCTTGGTGGGTGGGGGGTATGATTATAGGAATTATATAGAGGAAAGAGAGACTAAGTGGTAAATAAAACTAGCTGCAACACTTGCACCAGGTCTTCATGAGATGGTACCCTTAAAACTTATATTAGTAAGGAATGATACCTCATAAGTTTTGTGTATTCAAATAGGGAGGGGTTTCATTTTACAACATTTTAACAGTATGTTAAAGGATAACTTATTTTTTTTTAATTTTAACTTTAGAAAGTTTTCAAAGTTCATATTCAGTGAAAGTTTTGGAATGCGAAAAGTTTCTTCTTTTACAAATTATGTTTTTTGTCAAAATGTTTTTTGTCATAATGTTCATTGTTAGTACATTTTACCTGGAGCAATTATTGTGGTGGTACCTTTAAATGACTGGGAAGGGTGGTGACATCATTCATTTTAAACAGTATTTAAATGAATGTATCATGAGTGCAATTAGATTCTGATGAAGTCCCCAGTTCCAGGTGAAGAAAGCGCTCAATCTGTGTGGTTTTTATGTGGAAGAATAAAAACAGCTTGCCTTGTACTGAAGAGTTGGCTGACTACAAGTGATTCCTGCTGCTTACAGTGTATGTTCTGGACTTTTTTTTCTTAATTATAACTGACACTTAGGTTATTTTTGGTCATTTTTATTTGCAGCTAGAAAATATTGCTTACTTCTGGTTACTGACTATTAAAGCTGACCATCTAATTGCCAGATATTGTAATATTAAGTCTGTGAAGGAAATATAAATAGAGTGTTCATTATTTAGCCACTGAAAGTATAACATGCTGTTTCCTTTACCTACGGGTATATGAAGACTGAACTGTTGAGCATCAATTGTTTCAAGTTCAACCCTCTGAGGATTGGAGCTCCTCCATAGGAAATCACTGTTAGCGAGTTATGGTGGCAGTGATGTCCTTTTCTGAAGGGGGGATTCCACTTTCTTTGAGTGGGTGAAATCATGGAGTTGGTATATGCATGTTTGGAGGTAGAGGGCTTGCCTCCCTCCTCCACCAGTGGGTGCAGGAAGACTTGCTCCACTGCAAAAAAACAAAAACACTTAAAAAAGTGTTTTTTGGATGGTTTTATTAAGGAATGTAATTCAGGGGATTCCAGTCCTCAACAACCTGGGATTTGTGTACTCATAATGGAAGTGTTTTGTTTTCACTGAGTAGGAGAAAATAAAATTTAGTGGACTGTATAGTGTTGGAAATCTTGAAAAAACTTCTGCACCATATTTCTGCTGGCAACACCTTCATGGATTCTAGCACTGTCACAATTTCTTATGTAAGAGTAGGACATTTGTTACTGAAATATGTGATTTTTGCAGTACAAGGTGCTGCCAGCAATTCAGAATGCTTATTGTTTCATTGTTATCAGAGTATTCACTGTCATTAGATTTTAGATGTCTATTCTTCTGTACTGTGTTAAGTTGCTTCTGACACAGTATACCTTTTCTGCAATGTTTACAAAAAAAGGTCAAGAAAGTACAGTTGTGTATGTAAACTTGCCATAGCAATAGATGTTTGAATGATCATTGCTGCAATAGCCTTAGCTATATAGGTTGTATCCTGCCAAGGGTGCAACAGCTGGCCAGCTTCTAAACCTCCAGGGCACCTTCCACATGTCCAAACTGTCTGGCAGCTCAAGCCGAGTTTTCTAAAAGATACGTTTGGGCACCAAGCCTTCAGAGCTCACCAGTCAACAAAGAGAGTTTGACTAAGCCCTGAAAGGAATGCTAAAAAAATAAATAACCAAACCCTGTCTACACACCAAAAAATAAAGGGAATGGATGAGAGAGAGTGGCATCAGCTTTCTGGATCAAATCTTGGAAGACCCCCCCCCCCCGATCTAGTTTCCATTCATGACGGTCTGCCCTTGTCATTCTCATCTGCTACACAATTTTCCTCTGACAGAATGTTGGATGCCTGCAGGATGAGACTATGCTCTGAAGCTATATTTCAAGCTAACATGGCTAGTCTGCAGAGGTGGTACAACCTGGTTCCCCATTGCTTGTTGATGCACCACATGACTGTGGCGTTGTCTGAAATGACATGAAGAGGTCTCAGGGACCAAAGATGGCTTTTTGAGGGTTGAGTGCCTTGATCAGGGCAAGCATCTCTTTTATATTGATGCACTTGCATCTGTTCTTGGTGTCCCACACACCTTGCACTTTTATCTCTCTTGAAACTGCTCCTCAAGAAAACTCTGAGTCATCTGTGGTAACTGACCGCTTTAGCACAAGAAGGGAAAAGGCAGACCTGGATTTAGGGATATTTATTGTTTCCAAACAATGATCTCCCTTCTGACAAACCCCAGCATGGGGATCTGAAAAGACAAAGAGTGTTGGTTCTGGGACCAAAGACTCCAGATACCACTGTATCTTTTTCATGTGGAGTCTTGCCAGGGGTATCATGATAATCGCAGAAGCCATGAGACCCAAAATTGTTAGGTAGTCCCTCACAGTGACTGAAGTCTGAGTGGATGACCCTAGAAATAGCTCTAGATATAGATCTAGTTTTCCTGCGGAAGAAAAGCTGTTTGAACTGTAGTGTCTAGTTGACATCTCAGAAAGCAATTCTGCGAGAAGGAATAAAGAAAGCCTTTTGAATGTTCTCCTTGGAACTTTGCAGAGGAGTAGATACATCCTTATTTTTCTGTTTCTTTTTCACAAGAAAAAAATGGAACCAACAGTGTTATTATTGGCAGCAGCAGCTTCCCCATGGCACAACAGCTTGAAAAAACAGGGAAGCCTTCCCTGTTCCTTCTGCAAGGACTGACAACAGTGGTTCTTCCTTGCCCACTGAGGGAATCTCAACAGCCACAGAGGGCAGAGGTTCATAGGATGTTATTAGGCTAATGGCCCTAGGGCCTTTACAAGCCTAGCCATGTAAAAACCTTGAATACCCTAGGTGACCTTAGTTAGATGGTCATTGTTTGCAGAGCAATACTATGATCAGCACCAAATGCCCAGTGCATGAGGGTCATAGGTACCACCCCTGGGGTGAATTTGTAGTTTCTCACCCGATTGTCAAGGTTGCGCTTGAGGAGCTCTGCTTCACATGAAGTGGGAGCTTATTCCAGAGGAGTGGCCATCTCTGGGAGACACATCTCTCTCTTGCACAAGTTCTATTAATGTTGCAGGCCAGGTTGAGATCTCTGGAGTGAGTGACTCTTGTCCCATTTGATTTGCGAATGTGCAGCATTTCCATTAGGGTAGGGTCAGAGACTGCTCTGTAGGCCAGGCACAGGTCATTTCTCAGTAGCCTGTATGATACAGAGTACAGTGACAGGGCTTTCAGTCTTTCCATTTAGGTCATGTCTTGGAAGCCCTGAACAACTTGTTACCACTCCCACAAGAGGGGAAAACATACTGGACCTGATCATCACCAACATGGGGACTCTATGCTCCAGACCAGAAGTGTATCCCTCACTGGTAAGATCAGACCATAAACTAATCTCACTGGATATTCACATCCCGACCCCACCCCCTGCCCAGAAAACCAAAGTGAAAAACTTCTCTAAAGCAAATTTCACACTCCTCAAAACCGAGGTGGAATCCTTCAAAGGCCCCGGGCCTGTGGAAAATACGGCCCAGACCGCAGAATCCTTTATAAACGCATTCTATGAACACCTTCAGGAATGCATGGATCATGCGATCCCAAATAAAACCAAGACCCAATCCTCCAAAGGTAGACGTCCTGTCTGATGGACCCCAGCCATAAACAAACTATACAATAGAAGGAGGAAGCTACTAAATGATAGAGCAAAATCCAAAAAGGGAAGGCATCACTGATCAGTATTAGCAAAAAACTACGGGCACTCATAAAATTGTCTAAGGCCAGCTTCGAGAGAAAAATTGCACAGGACACTAAGGATAATCACAAGGCTTTCTTTAGTTATGTTAGGAACCTGGGTGGTAATTCCCAGATATGCTCAGAATTAGTCCAAAATGACAAAAAATACACTGAACTCACAGACATTGCCAACATCCTAGCTGACAGGTTCAGTGCAAGCTTCTCCCCACCAAAAGGGCAAATATTTATCCCAGCAGAGTGCTGCCCCTGACATCTCAGATGCTCAGGTAAGAGCCACCCTCTCCAAAGCAAAAACACAGCATCAATGGGACCAGACGGTGTCCTGGCTGTGTCCTACATGAACTCCAAGAAGAGCTAAACCCAAACATAAAACTACTGTTCAATCTCAGCCTTACTACAGGATATGTGCCCAAAGAGTGGCGTACAGCAACAGTGGTCCCTCTCCATAAAGGTGGTGCCTCAACGGATCCTGGAAACTATCGCCCCATAAGCCTGACTAGCTTGGTCTGCAAAGCTATGGAAAGGATCATCATGGACCTCATAAATAAAGATATTGGGGACCTAAAGACACTGGATCCTACCCAGTTCGGCTTTGTTAAGGGCAGATCCTGCCTCTTAAACCTGGTTGATTTCTTTGAAACAGTCACCAAGGCCATTGACGAGGGAAAGTGGTCCACACAGCCTACCTGGACCTCACAAAAGCCTTCGATACAATACCCCACTCGGGCATTATAGATAAGCTCACCAGCTTAAATATAAACCCCTATGTCACTAGATGGATTGCAAACTAGCTCAAGGACAGAACCCACATGGTTAGAATTGCTGGAGCCATGTCAGACTCCAAACCAGTTACAAGTAGTGTCCCACAAGGCTCAGTCCTGGGACCTCTCTTGTTCGGTATATATTTTCGGAGGTACAGGCCAACACGGAAGGACTGTGGCTGACCAAGTTCGCAGATGACTGCAAACTGGGCCATAATCGACTCTCCAGCCGACACAAGTATCCTCCAAAAGGGCCTCATAGAAACAGACAACTGGTGCCAGAGCCATGGCCTCAAGCTAAATGCCAAAAAGTGTATAGTCATCCCTTTGGCAAAACAAAGTGCCCACAAATTACCACATAGGTGGTAATCCATTAAGTACAGAAGAAGTAATTAGGGACCTGGGGACCCAAGTTGATAGCAATCTCTCATTTGACAACCACGTGGCCAAAGTGGTTAGAAAAACATTTTATATAGCCCACCTAATCATGAAATGATTCACATCTAGATCAGGGGAGATCATCGTGCCTCTTTACTCATCCCTCATCAGGCCCATAATTGAGTACAATGCCCCTTTTGGGATGTACCTTACCAGACACCTGCAGCAACTGGAAAGACCCCAAAAGTACCTCACCAAGAGGATCAAAGGGCTCAAACAGATGCCATATGCTGCCCGGTTAAAGAAACTCCAGCTCTACTCAGTGGCATACCGCCTGTTCAGAGGCAATCTGTGCTTGACGTATAAAGCCATGTCCAACCCGGAATTAATAGACATGCTGCACCTCAGAAAATCCAAATCCCATCGAGCTACGCCGAGAGACTTGAACCTCAGCACTGAAATAAATAGGACATGCTGGAGGGACAGATTCATAACCCAGAGACTCCCTTCACTCTGGAATAAAATCCCAGTCCAGGTTAGGCAGAGTCCCTCATTGACTCTCTTCAAGAGGAATCTTGATGAGTGGATGGGAGATCGTAGGTTTACCCCGGGTATCACTTCTGTGTCACTGTTAGACAGAGGCACAGTATACTAACCTCGAAAAAGGGCATAGCAAAATAAATTTAAAATGGGTGGCGAAAGCCAAACACATTCTGGCTAGGCTTATAAATGCCCTAGGGCAGATAGCCTAGTATGAACCTATGAACCTATGAACCTAATTATCTTAGTTAGAAACATCTATGGTCTCTCCAGCTTCTACAGATGTCTGGTGAGGTACATACAAAAGGAAGCATTGTACTCAATCAGTGGTCTGATAAGGGCCAAGTACAATGGAGTAATGACCTCACTGGTCTTGGATGTGATGCCCTTATTTATGAGATGGGCAATGTAGTAGGTTTTCCTGACTACTGACTAACCCCTAGTCAACAGTGGCTGCAGGTGCCACACCAGTGGGATCTAGAGTAAAAGATGAGCGGTCTGAGGTGCAACCAATGGTCACAGCAGAGTTACCAGCCTGTGGGATGTAGAGCAAAAGATGAGCGGTCTGAGGTGCAACTAATGGTCACAGCAGAGTTACCAGCCTGCTGCAGAGGCAAATTGCTACTCTTCTGGAATGGCAGAGGCTGTTTGCTTAACATTTTCCTTTTTTGGCTTTTAGATGGATGGATCATTGGACCAATGGATTGTTCCATGGTGAACTTGAAAATGGTGCATCTTTCCTGGGGAAAACAAGTTGCAAATGCCGGTAAAAACTAAAAATCTTTAAAGGTCACTTTTTGCACAGACAAACACAGTAAAAAGCACTTTAAAGCTCTTTGCCAGCCACACAAAGTAAAATAAACACAATTTCTTTAAAGAAAAAAATGTTTTCCAGTTACTTTAAACAACTTTTAAACTGACAGGAAAAAAAACACTCCTGTTTAAAAGTACAGTACAGTCTCATGAACTACAGTCACATGACGGTTCATTAAAACAAATTCCTAGCTCTAAAATAACTTTCCTGAAGATAGAAGTATAAATAATAAAAAAAAAAAAAAAATTGAATGGAAGTTTTTTTCCCGCCAGAGGGAACTTATCTGCCCAGCAAAGGAACAGCATAAGCCGACTGTCAATCCTCAGAAGCCTCAGAGGAGCGTACTGTTCATCAGCAGTAATGCTCTGAAGGGCTTGGCCCAAAAACTGTCTTTTTGTCATCTCAGCTCAACTTGTCAGACAGTTTTGGTGCTTGAAAGTGCCCTGAAGCTTTGGAAGCTGTCCAGCTGCTATATCCTTGGTAGGATGTAACACATGTAGCTAAGGCTACTGCAGCACTTAGTTTGAACATATATATTTTCTCCTAAAATATCAGTATATTTGTTATTTAACTTTTTTTTTTAATTAGGCCATAAGCGAAAAAATGAAGACTGTCCTGTGATGAGTAGTAACAAACAAATTTAAAAGGGAAGGACACACAAATGTCATGTTTAATCAGAGGAAGGTTGTTCAGATTTCATTTTGTAGCAGACATTAGCAGAGTTGGTGCCAAAAGCAAGACAGAAATAAAGCTAATGTTTTTCTTTAACAAGTGGATGAGATTGTAAGCATTTCTTTTTCCCTTGGATACATGTTGCAATTACAAAGCAGTGGAACTGAAAGTGTGAATGCAAATGAATGTAGTTTGTAAGAGGTCACAGTATCTTAGTGTTTTACCCTGTATAAAGATATACAGCTGATCTGTCGTGGTGCAAGAAACAGATGCCCCCCTCCCACATGCCCACCTTGAAAAATGCTTACACTATAATAACAAATGAATAGCTCATTTATGTATTTATTTACAGTTTTTATATTGTACTGTTGGATTAGCACATATTTTACAAGCTTTTGAACATTTTTTATTGCAGTGTCTCTCTCTTTGTGACTGAGAACTATATATTTTTAGCCCACATTTATTAGTACCGCCATTGCAGGGCAGGAACTGTATTGTTATCCAGTGTGGACATATCCCTAATGGTTATTTTCTGAAGACTCTAGATTTTAGTCCCATCATCCTCAGCCCCCCCCCCCCCCCCCACTGGGACATAATTTCCCAATTGTAGATAGCCCAAATATTACATGACATGCATTCTAATCAGCTTACCTCTGACAGGGTCCTAATTCCCACTGAGGGTACCAACAAGTGTTGGTGCCATGTAATGCTATTGGTATTAAAATCTTCAGAAAAATTCTCTTGGGAACTAAAATTACATTCATTATAAAAACAGCTATCCAGTCTAAGAAATAAAAAATAGTGTAATCTTTGATTTCCCATCAGTATTAGTCTAGTCTATGTATCGTCTGTAAGTTCCACTGTCAACTTATTTGGTGCCTCCAGCTTTACCAGTGCTAAAGAAGGTTTGGACAGCAATGAATGCAGGAAAGATTAGGATCTCAGAAGTAAAACTCTTAATAGCAACATAGTTAATCTATCATGGCAGTCCTCGTGAGCTCTTCCAATGAAGTTCTCATTGAACAAAACAGGGAAAACACTAGCAAGCCTCATTGTGGAAAGCGTAGCAAGACCCAAAGTTGAGATACTTTCCACATTGGCAGAGGTACTAGAAAACAGTAAGGATGATCCATACAGGGACAATATAGCTGCAGGGTAGGAAGCATAGAAATGTAACAAAAAGCCTAAATTGACGGGAGATGTAGTTAGTGTAGTGACTACAGATAAAGGAAAAGGGCACAGCAGTAAATAGGTTTTCTTCTGCTGTAGTATGACGGGACAGCAATAGACTGCAAGGACCAGCAGATGGATATCACTGACCACATAGGTTACTATTACATGCTGAAACTGCAGAGAAGTATTAAATGGCTGACTTTCATTTTGGCAGGAGCTGTAAGCAAATTTGCACAGTGATATTCACCGAACTATAGGTACCACTGATTATAAGATGTGTCACACGTGGCTAATGCCAAGCTGAAATCCTGAAGCATACATCAGGAATGCAAATTCTTTGGTGATCAGAATCTATTAAATTAAATTTTGGCAAATATTTGCAAGAAAATGTTCACAAATTTAGTAAGGCAATGGAAGGAAAAAGGTTGAAGTGGGTGCCGGAGCTATGAGGCAGACGGGCTTTGAATTAGACAGAGATAAATGTGGTTTAAAAAAGGAGGGCTGGTTAGAGTGCAGGAAAGTGGTTACTAAAACAAGGAACAAGGATAGGAAGGAAGGGAGAAAAAAAGTCAGGATAAAGGGAGATGGTGCAGCTCCAGTGGCATACAGGGATAAAGCACTGACTATAGCCTAGTTATCTTGGGGTCATTTTCTGTCACAAGCAACTAATGGAGTGGCAAGTAGGATGGTCATGGCCATCTGTGGGAGAGAGGCATGTGCACAGGCTCACAAACTGATTGGAGATTCCATGCAGAGGCCATTGAGGCAGTCACAATGTGCTACAGGTGAGGGGCTGGGCTTGTTGACATCAGCTCCTTGAGGAAGTGGGGAGCAGTTCGATGCCATCTGCCCATTGCATGACCCCAACTGAGTTTGTTAGGACACACATCAGAGAGAGAAATCAGGGGTAAGCTTAACAACAGACCCCCCCCCCCAAATTGGAAAGATCGACAGCATGATCTCTCAGAATGCTCCTCACTATCCCAGGCTGAAAACTGTTGTGGTCGGGTACCAATTTGGATCACTGCACTGGGTGATCCAAGACAAACAGCCAAAGTTTTCCAAGGATGAAGCTTCGTCAGATCGATCCTGATCTGAAGATTGAAATTATTCATCTTTATTGATGGACTATATGCTGTCTAGCTGGTCAGCCTCACTGATACCCTGCACAACCTAGATCAGTCAAGGTCACAAAACAATATTCAAAAAGTCCTTAACCAAAGGAATTTTAAATTAGGATGAGGTATTAAAGATCATCCTTGGAAGGGTCTGAATAGTTAAAATATGCACAGATGTAGGAGAATTCAGTGGAAATGGAGAGATGAGGAAACAGAGTGAGATAGATGAGTGAATAAGGAATAAAAGAGATTGGCGATGTGTCTAAATGGGTACGTATCACTTCACCTAAAACTCATTTCACCTAAACTCATTTCATCAAGACCAAATCACCTAAAGTTCATTTCACCAAAACCTCATTTCACTGACATGTAGTACTCTAAAGCAGTTCAATGGTATATGTCCTTTTCCCCATTGTAGTATGATCCTGGTGTATATTAAGCGGGGTGTGGGTGGCGTAGCCCCCATCTAATTGGCTTTTACCAAATAATGTAAAACAAAACCAGACAAAACCAGACACCATAAAACCAAAGCACCCCACCCCCAACTATATATACTAACACCAGGATCGCACTACAGTAAGTAAAAGGACATATACCTCTGACTTGCCTTATTGTACTACTTGTCAGTGAAATGAGTTTTAGGTGAAATGAGTTTTAGGTGAAGTGATATGTACCCATCTAAATAGACTTGGAAGATACATGAGTGGTTGAAAGGGGTAGGATCTCTGCATTATATGCATTTCAAGCTTTACATATGGTACAGGATACCTAAACAGCTCAGTGAAAAGGGAATGTGGATAGAGGCAAAGGTCTGCTGATGTAGGGAGCTGGAGGCAGGTATATAAATAGGGTGGAGGTAAAGAGGTTCAAAGCAGATGGGGAGAGGTGAGGAAGATATGGAGAAATATATATATGTATATATATATATATATATATATATATACTGTACTATCGTCGAACATGGAAGTTCGAAAACGGTAATATCAATGTATAAAAAAACAATCTAGGAACGGGTTTTAACATGGGTTGAGGTAGGTGTTCAGTATTATTCCGAACTACAAATATTTCCCCTACCTCGACCCATGTTAAAACCCGTTCCCAGATTGTTTTTTTGACATCGATATTACCGTTTTCGAACTTCTGTGTTCGACGATAGTGCAGTCGATGGAGTACGGTTCGAAATTTTGATAGTAAACCTATATATATATATATATATATATATATATATATATATATATATATATGGCACAGAAATTATGAATAGCTGGTTGTTGTGTAATGTCAGGGCAGAAGAGTGAAGAACTATCAGGAATATCAGATGCTTCATACACGGATTTAATGAGAAACAACACGTTTAAAGGAAGGAGGAGGATGAAGGTGTGAGAGAACAGGAGACCAAAGAACAGACGAAGAAAATAGTTCAGAGGACTCTATGAGACATAGAAACAGGAGAAGAGAACAAGACAGGCAGATATACTTAAATGGATTAGCAGGGGTTTATAGAAAGGTGGGCACAATACAGGACACATAGGGATGGTAAAGTGAGTAAGAATAAGCAGGCTAATATAGCATAATCGCTGACTTTTCAGTGAGATGGGGAGAAAGAATTTACTTGGGCAAACTGCCCATGTTGTAGACATAGGCAAGGATGGCTATGCTGAAGGAAATAACCCAATATGTACTGAAGTTTTTATTAGAAGGAGTTATCAAGGATGCATGTGAGGAAATGTAAATATGTTTGTGCGTAACTGGACAACAGCTGAATTATGATATGCTTTTAAAAAAGACTGATAAATTTGATATAAAAATGTTCTGGTAAATACATTCTTAAAAAAAGCTTTCTAAGCACACTACAGTGATTGATGAAGATGAGGATGAGGAAGCAGTCGATGGGACGTGTGTGCATTAAGAGGCATGTCTGAAATGCTAATGCAATACATGACATAGGATGTAGGAGTAATCAGAAAAAGAGAATTATGAGAAAAGGTTGCTCTCTACATAACACAGAATTTAATGTGGAAAACTAATGAGCCAACAGGAGCAAGAGGAAGCATACATGATGGAAGAAAGGTGGAGCTTCACTCTGGGTTAGACTATAATTGGCCATTCTGGACAGGAAGATACTCCATATGTCATGTTATGCCATATAGCTACTGCCTATGCAGGGAAGTTTGGAAATAATGCATTCTTCATTAAAAGAATAAGCTTACAGGATTTGTAAACATTAAAGTATGTGGTACAAACCAGTTTCTTCACTTTCAACAGATTTTTTTTCAGACACAGGGTGTAGCTGTGGCGTTATATTTTGGCCACACCATACCACTTCAGTTATAGTATATACTGAGGTAAACTATCTTTGAAAAGTAAGTCTTTGTAGCCTTGTAGCAACCCTGTTCAGCAATGTACTGTTTGTTGGTGACCTAGTATGGGATATTGTACCAGGCTAGCAGACAACCAACTACTCAAATATTGGCAGTTAACCAAAACATGCATTCACTATTGATCACTACAGTCAGGTTTGCCCTTGCCGTGAGGTCACTTATGCATGAAATCGACTATGTTAAGTCTGGAGTGCAAGAAATTTGTATGGTGTGTTTACATTTTACCCCACAGAAAAAAAATACTGTGTTGAAAAGCAAGCTGACTGTTTTGCTTTCAAATGGTTTGCTTTTCAGAAAATTGGTTTTCAACAGACTGAATGCATCACTTGGTAGGCTGACATCAATGAAATACCCATCTTTGTTGTTTCAACTCATCTGGTCTACATGTACATGTATGATAATCCTTTTCCTGTGTTGGCATCTATCTTCGTAGAGTAACTGATATGAGTGCAGCATTTAAGAAGGGTAAGAGACTTTATTGCAAAAAATGAAAAGTTTGTTGTAAAAATCGACAAGTAGTAACTATTAAACAACAAAATAATTTCACTACATAAAAAAGGCAGACAGAACTGCAAAGTAAAGGGTTCATCTCCTTTCCAGCCTGTAGGAGTTTGTAATGCTAATCAGTCAATCGTCACTTTAATGGTGAGGCTTGGCCACTATGAGGAAATCTCTCCAGTTCAAGTTTAAGCAACAGTTCCCTCTCCATTTTACATCGGTAAGAAGAGACAACAGTAAACTGTAACAAAAAAGTGCTGTTTTTCTCTTTCTGCTGCTGAGGTTAACAGCTGAATGCTTTTCCTCTTGACTTTGAGTCTCACACCAGTCAATGGGCACAGCTAAACAATATGGCAGGAGTTCACTCGCTTCCCATCTGTTTTTTCTCTGAAAGGTGGTAGAATTCAAATAAACAACATAAATAAGCACAAGTTTCTTTTATAAAATCTTCCTTTTCATGAATGGGAATGGACAAAAATAATAAAAGTTTTTGGATTAAACATTCAGTTTGACAGCAGTCTTAGTTTTGTGTCTTTTGCAGGCTCTAGATGAAAAACAATGTGCACACAGTGCTGTAATTTCACGTAGAAAGTCATTAGGCACTAAATATTAGCTGAATAAAAAAATGTTTTATTACAGTTTCAAAAAATAAAAACTGTACTTCCGTCAAATAAGGTTTGAATGCGCACTTGCACACACACACACAAACACACACACACACACACACACACACACACACACACACACACACACACACACACACACACACACACACACACACACACAAGCATTTTACTCAACCTGTGAGAATTCTTTTCTTCAGCACACCTGTAAGATAAGATATGTGGCTTCCAGTCTCTTCAGTTTCTTGAGGTATCCGTCTTCCCAACAACGCTGTACTGTTCTCCTGTTCCAGGTACTCCAGACTCTACAGCTTTTGGCATTTTGTCTTTGGCCACTGATTATAAAGATAGCTATCTCTTCCCCATACCTATTTACTAGCCTCATAGGTAAGGGTTTCAAGGGCCAGCTATGTACAATAGTCCATGAAATCTTCACTATTGAAGTTTGGATTGAATGACCATTTCACCAAATGCAGAATCACTGAATCCAAATGATTGAAAGCCCATTTCGCTGAATGACAATTTGGCTGAAATACCATTTTACTGAATGGCTATAGCTAGATGTAGTTCTGTACTACACAAGCAGAAATATGTAAATGTGCATCGAGAAGCCTTAGCTGCTGAGGCAGGTGACTCGCACATAATCACTGTTGATCCTGTTTGTATATCTGCATCGGCAGTGATTCCCATGGCAAATAAATAGGTTTGAATACTTTTAACTTGGGTATTTTTGATTGTATTATGTTTCATTTACTCTGAATTTGATTAAATAATCCATCAGTGAAAGTGACTTTTAGCCATTTTTACAGACTGAATTATTTTTCAGTGAAATGGTCTTTCACTGAATAGCCTACAACTCATATGTATCTATATCTATATATCTATATCTATATCTACATCTATATCTATACATAAGGTTTATGTATATATATTACTGAAGTTTGCTGTCTCCCAAACCTTTATTATCAAAAATAAAAAAAAGGTTAAATCAAAAAGACAATATAACCCCTCTGTCCCCTCCCCCATGTGGGGGACTGCATCTCCCGCACCCCAGCTAACTTAAATAGACCAACTCCAAGGTCACACAATAATGGAAAAAAGGGAAGATTCCCCTATCTCCAGTATTTAGAGATCTTGCAAAATTACTGTCTTTATATTCATTTGATGATAACTTTAATTTAAATAAAAAGGATTTGAAAATAATGCACTTTGATCAATGATTGCCTCATATGTCTGTGTGTGTGTGTGTGTGTGTGTGTGTGTGTGTGTATATATGTATATATATATATATATATATATATATATATATATATATATATATGTGTGTGTGTGTATATGTATATCTTCATCTGTACTTACTTAGATTCACCTTTTATTAAACTTCATATCTCTACTGACTTGTATTTTGTATGTAAACTAATTTTTAAGATGTACATTATGTATTTAATTCTTCTGTATTCACGATTACTTTTGGTTTGGAATTGTTTTTGTAAAATTTTTACTTTTTCTGTAGCCTCCTCTGAAAATGGGTTCTTGCTCAGTCAGACATTCCCAGTTAACAAATGTCAAATAACTAAGTCATTTTATATATATATATATATATATATATATATATATATATATATATATGTATATGCTTCCCCTTTACATCATCAACTTCCCATAATGTCGACTCGCTTAACAGCGAGATGACAACATCTAAAGAGCGAACTCCTTGAACGGCGAATTTCGCCTCCGGGAACATACTATTTGGCCACCACTGATGACCTTTGCCCTCTTCTCCACTCTAGTGCGATCTCTGAATTGGAATATTTAAGTAGGGGGAGTGTGGGGGCTGAAGTCCCCCCCCCACTTCAGTGGGTTTAATTTGTTTATTTTTTTTTACTGACAGTGGTGGCCTCCTGGAACCGCAAATTTCATCTCTGGGAAAATAACTACTTGGCCACCACTGATGACCTTTGCCCTTTTCTCCACTGTAGTGCGATCTCGGAGTTGTAATATTTAAGTAGGGGGGGGTTGTGGTGGGCACAGCCCCCCACATGGGGGTGGGGGGAAGCCCTCCACTTTGGTGGGTTTAATTTGTTTATTTTTTTTTTATTGTCAGTGATGGCCAAGTGGTTATATACCTGGAGTCAAAACTCGCTGTTCTGGGAGTTCGCTCTTTTGAACTTCTGATGTTATTGTCTCACTATTAAGCGAGTCAACATTATGGGAAGTCGATGATTTAAAGTAGAACCATTTATATATGTATTTGTGTGTGTGTGTGTACATGTATGTAATATATCTATATATATATATATATATATATATATATATATATATATATAGATAAACAGCTATAGATATAGATAAAGGTATAGATACAGATGTGTGTGGGTGTGTGTGCATGCATAACCTTTCATTGAAGCAGCTTTTCATTGAGAGTGAAAAAGCTGGGACAGGTGATCAAAAATCAGCTGATCAAAAAGTACTGGCTTTTTTAGCATAATATAGATCATAGTACAGTGGGAATCCATGCATATGCCCTTTTTCTACTGTAGTACAGTCTCAGAGCTGGTATATATATATATATATATATATATATATAATTAGCGGGGGCTCGGGGGACACAGTCACCCTGTAAAAAACTTTGTGTTTTTTTTATGGCTTACATTTTTGGTGGGAAGCAGTCAATCACTGTAAAATGTATTACTTTCCTTTTTGATGGAAGGTTATGCTTTGGAAATATTTATATTATTGATCTGAATAATTGCCTGTTTATATATGCCTTACATGGAGATGTATTAATAGAATAAGTTTTTATAGAGGTTCATAACTTTAAAATGGATTTTTAGTTTCTTGGGATGTGTCTCTGCTTTTTTTATTTTTCTGTAGATTTTTGATTTTTATATTGTATAAAAGCTCAAGCTGTCCTGATGCCTACAGTCTCCGTTCAAGCACTCCTGGGGCAGACATTTAGCAGTATGTTGCAGGATTCACTGCAGAATTCTCTTCAATGGCTGCAGTGTGGTTGCATTAGTCCTCATTTCCAGACTACAGCCACCATGGTATGAAGGAATTTGTCACAGAGGTGTCATGGGCAGAACAGTGACATCACTTGGCGAAACTAACATGGACCTTGAATAAAATGCTAAAAAACAAGACAATGATCTGGTTACTGTAAACAGATGGGTGCTGTATAGGTGTTTTTCTCCTTTGTGGCATCTGTATCTTGACTTTAAAATGAAACAAAAGTTATCGAATGGCTGAGTAAAAAGTACCCGAGAGGTGTTTCTGCTTTTGCTCTGTAGAATGAGACACATAGTTAGTGATTCAATCACATCCAGGCTACTGTCACATAATGTAAGTTTGCATGACTTGTCATGAAAATGACCAGTAGGTAAAATGATTTACGGTCATTAAAAAAAATGAAATTCCATTTTCTTAAGCTTAGAGTCTAAAAATGATGCCCATGATTTAGTTTCAATTCCTGGTATTAGGATTATTCCATTTCATGATTTAATGCTTTGATGTTTAAGAAAATTTCAAACTGATTCTAAGTATAAGACAATAAATATAGCAAACTGACACCTCAAGTAGTAACTATGAAAAGAAACACAGAGTGTTCTGATGTAAAATACCAAATTCCATGAAATCTTTAGATTTTTTTCCCTAGTACGTAGGCAGTTCAGTGTTTGTGTGTGCAGCTTGGGAAGAAACGTTCTGGTGTGCAGTGTTACCTTCCTAGTCACTGAATATAGAGTAAAGGAGATGCAGATCTGTTAAACTCAACTTTCAACTGTTGTTCTCCATAGGAGAGAAAACATGCATGTATCTGCTTAATTCATGGTATCTTACTTTTTTATTTACTGCTTATTCTAAATTGAATAGTACGTGTTGATTTTTCTACCCTGTGTCTGTTTTTCCTCCTGAAGTAGGATGTCCCTGAATAGGGGATAAGGAATACCAGTTTAAAAGGTAACAATTTCAATAACCATTGTTTTGGCAAAGCATATGTCATGTCCACCACTGTGTATAATTATTACAAATGATTTATTATTTATGTATTTATTTACTTAGCCCAATAAAATGTCCTAGAATTTAAATTTAGTTATACGCTTTATTAAACAGCAGTTATCCAGAATGCCTGATTGGCTAAATGATTTTTCTGTATGCCTTTCATTTCACAATTTTTTTTCCTGTACTAACAATGTATACTCTCCAGAAATGTACACTGTCTGGATTAAGGGACTTACTCAGAATCACACACTTGTGAAGGAAGGAGGTTGTATTGCAGAAACTGTTGTATGATTCCTAAAGTCTTGCTTAATACCCTGTCAGTGGCCACATTGTTTGATTTTGTAAAAGGTATAAATGTCTTGAATACTGGCACACCTCCACTCTGTCAGTGTTTTGGTTGTAGGTTCAAACAAACACATAAATAATAAATAATAAATAATTCGGACACAGTCTCAGGTGAGATAGTATTGATATCTTTATTAAATCTACAGCCACTTTTTCATTCTTAGCAAGCAGTTAAAAAGCATGTTCGCTTGCATTACATAGTGTGATGGCATTTTAGAAAAGCTGTTTATTCTGTGCTATATGTGCAGCTTATATTTCCAATTGCCTCTTCTCTTAGCCCACCACTCATTGCAAAACATACAGAAGGACTCTTTTGTCCTATAATTTACTAATTGTACAGGTGACCTGTTCCATTTATTCATTATTCTTTCCATTATATAGTTTCTAATGCCACGGCTCAGTTTTACACCATTAGTGGGGTAGGCACACCCCTTCTTCTTTAATTCATCTTAAGCGCGTGCAATCAGATTGTCCCACAACCACCTGGTGTAATAATATCATGTCTTCCCTTTAAGTTCTCACCTGTCCTCATGTGTGGATAGCCTTATCTACCAAAACCTGTCTTCATAGTCCTTATCCCATATTGCCTTTATTATAATGGTACCCTTTTGTACCTGTGTGACTAGGATAATAGCTGTATCCATGTGGTGACATCAGAACTTTACACAGTACACTGTTCGGATTCTGACCGAGAATCTGTAGAGAAATATTTCAGTCTCTCTGCTCCTGAAGTCTTCTCCTGCAGCTTTCTCTGTTTGCACCATTCTGTTGTTACTATCACACCAAAGTCTTTTTCACTTTCTTATTGTTGTTCCAGTTCAAGATTACTGGAACTCAAGGGAAGTTCTTCTTACATACCTGCATCAGACTTTAGATGATCTTCTCGTTGTGCTCTGCTAGTCTCTTCAGGTCCCTGTGAAGGCCTGCTCTCCTGTCTTACATTGTCCCTTCTGCGTTAGTAGTGTCTACAAGTATGTTTACTTTACTCTCAGTGCCCATGTAACATCTGATACCATACCTGTCTGAACTGTCAAGATTTTCACAGAATGTCCACATTTTTTCTCATATTTTTTGTCCTGTTCCTCATAAAATTTGTGGTTTTCTGAGCACATCCTTAAAGACTGAAGTTAGAAAATAATTGGAAACATTTCAGTTTCAGACTTAGTACTCCAGAAAATTCAAGTTAAAGACAAACTTATTATTCTCTCAACTTTCTGCATTTATGAGAGCAATATTTAAAACCTATCCTTATTTCTTGGGCCTTTGCTACCCCCCCCCCTCCATTATTTATTGCTTTCTCCAGATTTCTTGCACTAAGAGGCTGAGTGATATGTGTGATACAAAGAAGCCAGAAAGCACTGATCCTAAGACTGATTCCTGTGGAACTTCACTAACCACTTCTCTTTCCTTTGGGAAAGTCCCCCAAACTATTAGTCTTTGCTTCCTGCCACACCAGACACTTTTCTATCCATTTAGTCATTTAGGCATCTACGCTTCTACCAAAAGTCTCTTTATTTTGCTGGTTAGTTTCCTGTGAGGGACCTTGTCAGAGAGTTTATTCAAATCAAGGGAAACAATGTGGAGCAGGTACCCTTTTCAGGTAGCTGCACAACCCAGTCATAAAACCCAATCAGGTACCATTTACATGACTTTTTTTTTCTACAGAGCCATCTCAGTACTTTGCAGTTTCTTGCTTTCTAGGAAACAACTAGAATTTCTCTCAGTACACTCTCTATTATTTTCCCTTCAACTCTAGCCAAGCTTACATGTCTGTAGTGTCCTGGATCAGTTAGCACCCTCCTGATAGAGTAGCACCAATATAGCCACCTTCTCATTTTCCTGAACTTTATTGCTGTTGAATATGTAGTTGAAGATTTCTGTAGGGGAATCTGTAAATATACCTTCTAGGTTCTTTATAACCCCAGTGGATGTGGTTTCAGTACCTTACACCTTGTTTTCACTTAACTGCTTGAGTTTCCTTTCTGCAGCTCCCTTGTGCAAGTTCTCCCACCTGCTTCTCCTATATTAGTCCAAAAAAACTGTAAAACTTGTGAATTCTGTCTTTCTCACGTCACCGGAATGTCCTGAAAGTCCAGCCGATGCCGTCTTGGCTGCACCTGCTCATTATTCCTGCATTGCCCATTGGTCACGACCATCCACTCTCCACCTTCTTTATTTCCTTCATCTTTAGTCTGTTTCCTGTATCATGCACAATCATTCAGTCCCCTCCCTTCTACACCTGCCACATTCACTACATTCTGTCCCTTCCCTTCTGCACCTATCATGTTCGCTGCATTCTGTCACTTCCCTTCTGCACCTGTCAGAGTTGCTACATTCTGTCCCTTCCCTTATGCACCTATCATGTTCGCTGCATTCTGTCCCTTCCCTTCTGCACCTGTCAGGTTCACTATTTCCTAGCATATTCTTCTTACTTTTTCTATCACTTCACCTTCAGTCTAGAGCTAGTCTTCACTAGTGACACCAATATCCATTCTTACTCCTTTTATCTCCCTCTTTTCTTTTCCAAATGGATGAATTGATTCCTGATTTATTATTCCAGCTTATTTAGCCCCTGCTTCGAGCTGCCTTACTTCTACTAAACCCTTATTCTTCCCTCCATTTCACTTGTTTTTTTTTTCTACTTTTGTGCATGTCCTGCCCTCTTATATACTCCTTATTTTTAGTTAGAATTCATTTAGTGTCTTGTTTAAGTGTTAAAGTCAAAGATCTGGTACAACCTCAGTTTTTAAGGGATATCTAGTCTACAGTTATTGGAAGTAACAATTTAATTTTCTTTAAAGGACATGCTTCACAGATAAGAGTGAATATCACCTTCTAAGATTCAGTTCCATTGGGACTCAAACTACCAAACAAGGGACGTGTGAAGCCAGAATGAACTCAGATTTGGGTACGAAACATGTTGGAGCATAATGAAACAGTGAATCTGTATTAGTCACAATGTGAAACATCATAACTGAACTATCTATCAAATAAAAATCACTGGACCCACAAATCACTGTACAAAACCATGCAAAATACTATAATGCAATATTTTTTATGGGAGCCCATGTAGCCTTGCTCCTTCCAATGTGGGTACTCTGCTCCCCAACATCTGTTAAACTAGAAACTCTCTTTTCCTTATTCCCTGAGTTGTACAACCTCAAACTAAACTATAGCACTGTGAGAAGGTCAACCCTGCCATATTGAGACCTTGATAAAATGTGAAAGCAGTTTTAAAGACGTGATATTTCAAGATGCTTGTTACTAACAAATATTAACTTCCATTCAAGGAAAGAAGTCCTGAATCCCTCCCTGTTTTCATAGTGGGAAAAACAGAAACATAAATATTTTCATGGGGCAAACAGTAAGAAACCACTCTGTCTGCCTGTGATTAACCACATTAAAGAATGGCTCTAACCCTGTCTTCCTTTCTGTGTACCTTGGGATACTGCATAATTTATGCAACAAGTAACAATGTATGGCAGCAGTTCTGGCCAAGCAACGGTAATATTTCTAAAATATATTCATTGACACTTACACTTATGAGTCAGCCTGTGTTCTCTCACGACAGCATCACTGTTACTAGTAAACAGTCATCAACTATTAAGCATCGTTGGTGTCACTGCTGGCGTGTTAGTTCTGCAAGCAGTATCATGAGATTTGTTATCAGACTTGGACCATTTCCCTGATTATGTCTATGCGTTAATATATTTTGCTGTAACTCTTTAAAGAAAATGAGCCAGAGATTCTGAATTCATTTGAGTGACCCCAAGGAAAACAAATGTGTTAATTTTTATTTAAGTAGTTCTGAGGTTACTTAATGATACATATGCTACAAGCATGTGCATATCACTGTATAAAAATCTCCTGAAAGGTTAGATTTTGAAACAAGTAGGGAGATGTACTTGGAAAATTTGCCTTGAGTACTATCAGCCTATGTTTGGAAGATGTTTGCATATTTAATGCCCTGTGTATTATTTGAGTGACAGGGATCAGGTGTTTTTTTCCACTATTAACAAAAGGGTTGCATTTCTCATTCATCTGTATAACCTGATCTGCCTCAGTCCATGCCATGGAAAATAGTTTGCGGAAGATCGAAACATTGTTAAAAATTTAAGAGAAATTTATCAGAACCAAATTCCGTTTTCCATCTAACATTTACTAATGGCTTACGATTTATGGTAAATATGCCTAGTTTTAAACTGATAGTTTATATGACAACATGAAGTTCTAATTTATATTAAAACTGCATCATTATTTCTAAATAATATTTTCTATATATCTTTAAAAATGCATCTACACCCCATTTTGTTAGCTTGCTATGTACTTGTAGCTCAATAAAAGGTGCATTTTCATTATATTTGTTCTAAATATATGTATTTGTGTAACACAGGAAGCAGTACAGCAGAACCCATAAGACATAGGGTGCAAAACCGTCAGCCCTGGGTTTGAATCTCAGCCTAATCAAGCACTGTGAGGGAGCACTTCACTTAATTTCCTTTGTATTATCTGAGTAACAATGTTCACCTAGCTGCCCCTCTAAAGAGGACTTGAATGTTGCAGTGAGACTAACTGGTTAATAAAAATGCTTATAAAGACGTCCAGGAATATATCTATCCATCCAGTTACCTGTTCTGACAGTTAGCATGCATTACTGACGTTTAGGTAGTATATGAATTTGCAGCAGTGACCAGGAATGCTTTTGTTAAGTGAGTGTTCAAGGAAGGACCTGAGCAAAGAAAACTGCTGTAGGTTATCCCTGATAAGCACACATTATTTTAAATGTCATTTTATTACAATTTTGGTTGTGTAATAATTGCTTGTAGAACATACATTACCTTATGGGCAGTTACACTGTAGACATATACTTATTTTCTGCAAAGCTGAGGGAACTCAGTGATGCCACCTATGTAGTATGTTCCAAATATCTGGCTTGCAGTATTTCTGGGGTAGATTATATACAGAGATGAGGTGCAACTTGTTTCATGCACTGTATCACTGGTAATTCCTTCAGATTCAGAAAAAAAGAGTTATTTAACATCCCTGAAGACAGTTTGCTTTTCTGAAGGCAGTTTATATCCCTTGCAGGTACCGGAAAGCCCCAGTTGTTGTCTGTCATCTGCAGGGCTATGTAGAATTAAATGGCACCCTACAAAGAGGTAGAGACTACACCCTACACCTTATTAATAACTACATAAGAGGTATAGACGTGTGTCTCTTGTCAGTGACTTCAGATTAATTAGATATTTACACCTCTCATAGATGGAATCATTAATGCTGAGAATAAGTTTATTATCTGTGAGCATAAGGCAATTAGTACACTGCCTCAGAAGACCTAGTGCAGAAGGGCTGGCAACAGAAGAGAAACTAGCAGGCTATCCCACTGAGTAGGTGTCTAAATAAATAATGTAAGTGCAACCGAGACTATATAAACAAGTAATGTAGAGTATATAAACAAGTAATGTAAATGCAACCAAGAGTATATAAACAATTAATGGAAACACAACTGAAAGTATATAAACAAGTAATGTAAACACAACAGAGAGTATATAAACAAGAATGTAAACACAACTGAGAGTATATAAACAAGTAATGTAAACACAACAGAGAGTATATAAACAAGAATGTAAACACAACCGAGAGTATATAAACAAGTAAACACAACAGAGAGTATATAAACAAGTAATGGAAATGCAACCGAGAGTATATAAACAATTAATGGAAACACAGCTGAGAGTATATAAACAAGTAATGTAAAAACAACCAAGAATAAATAAACAAGTAATGTAAATGCAACCGAGAGTATATAAACAAGTAATGGAAACGCAACCAAGAGTATATAAACAAGTAATGTGAACACAACAGAGAGTGCCCTAAACAGACAGGAATACATGCAAGAGAAGGTAACTCAGGCATTGGTAGTCTCAGGGATGGAACTTCATGTTTGAACTTGTAGTGCTCACTACTATAAGCAGATGAGATGAGATGATACTGAGAGGAGGTTTCAAAGACATATTTGTACTAAGGGCATTTAGTTCTAAGTTATTTCATTTGTACCTCTGCTGGAGGTGTGGGCTTGAGGGCTGTGTCTAGTTCAGGTCTTTAAGAAGTAGTGAACTTTAGAATGTGAATTACTTGTCTTGTAGGAAAATTTAATCCCCACTCTTTTTCTGCACAGTGCAGTATGAGAAAGGGTTAGTAGCTGCATTTTTCATCCTGTGGTACAAGAGATTTGTGTACACCTTCCTATATTTTCTGCTGATCTCACATGTTGTTGCAATGATTACTAAAGAGAGAGCAAAACTAATTCTCATCACCTTATAGAAGTGGAGAAAAGTACAGTTCCAGGCAGTCAGAACCCTGGTGGTATTAGAAACTCTCTGTGTCCTACCCAGAGATGTACCCTTTCATTGTGCTAACAACCAGCTCTACCTCAGGACTTCATTTCTGATGCAAACCCCCTGATCTCACTGGATCTACTGTCTGGAGTACCAGAAATAACTGAGGCTGCCAGGAAGCCTTGGTGCCTCTAAGTGGAAGTAGCTCTCCATTTTGAAAAGGCAATACACTGGTTTATCCTAGTCAATTTTTTTTTTATTCATTTTATTTTACTTTCATTATGGGTACCACTGTAGACCACTGATCACAGCATGACCAGCTACAACCTCTGCCATGTTTACATTCAAAATACTAGCAATAAAAATCTAACAAAAGTGGAACACAAATGTAATACAAATTGGTCACAGTAAAAAAAGACAGATACTACATACAAATTTTACACCATATTCAGCTGCACATTTTATATATGAAAAAGTGGAACCAGAGGGGTAAAAAGAAAAGAGTGAGTAGCATGGCTAGCCTTGAAATTTAGGAATTAACACAGGTGTTCAGAGGATAAAGCAAGAGATAGGGATTGATAAAGACACAGGCCGGTATTCATAGGAATTGCATGAGCGTGGTACAGGTGTCAGTGGTGTCCATGAGTGAGCAAGCTAGGCGGTGATTCATTGAGGCCATTTACATTCAGACATATGAACTGCAATTTAGTGATAGCAAATGAAGTATAATGAGATATAATGAGATATAAATAAGATATAAATAAGATATAAATGAGAAACTGTGCAAAGCAGCATATGCTGATGAAATGCTCCTGAGATTCATGGTCATATACTCATGCTGTATGCACGTCCCTTGTAAAAAGCACTGCTGCATGTCTTGTATCTACTTTACAATGCATGAATCATGTATGCAAAGCACTTCATTGACACCCAAATTAAATATTCACCCAGTGATCCCTTCAGTAGTTTGCTTATGTATACACAAGCACTTCAATGACAAAGTTAATTAGTTCCCCCAAATGATCCCTTCACTTGTGTGCCCATGTACGCACAAAGACTTCAGTGACACCAAAATGAAATATTGCCCCCAAAGAGCCCTTCAGCAGTTTGTCCATGTATGTACAAGCACTCAAATGACACAAAAATGAATAATTTCCTCCAGTGATCCCGTTGGCTATTTGTCATTGTATGTCCAAGCACTTCAATGACACCAAAATTAAATATTTTCCCAAGCAAGCCCTTTGGTAGTTTGTCCATGTATGTACAAGCACTCAAATGACATCAAAATTAATAATTTCCCACAGCAATGCCTTCAGCAGTTTGTCCATGTATGCACAGGCACTTCAATGATACCAAAATTAAATATTCCCCTATCAATCGCTTCTGCAGATTGTTCATGTATGCACAAGCACTTTAGTGACACCAAAATAAATCATTTCCCCATCAATCCCTTCAACAGTTTCTTCAAGTCTGCACAAGCACTCAAATGACATCAATAGAAGTTATTTCCTCAGCTACCCCTTCATTAGCTTGACCATGTATGCACAAGCACAAAATGACACCAAGTAATTCATTTTCCCAAGTGACCTCTTCGGTAGTTTGACCATGCATGCACAAGCAGTAAATATCAGCAATATAAGTTATTTCCCCCATCTTACCTTATTTTGACCTGTTTCATTTTAATATTAAAAAGTCCATGGTTTCCTAACTCCACTTATCCATGGTGCTGTTAAAATACATATTGATGTAAATTCAAGGTCCTTTACTCATTTTATATGCAAATGAGGCCTTTTACACTTATCTCTATGAATCACAGTAATATGTCAACATCTAGGGAACCTTATCCCTGAAATAAATTCTCATTGTAAAGCTTATACCATAAGCATGTTAAACTTTTCTCATCGGGAAGCATGTTTACCAACATGCCTTTGTGTTTCAGTAGTCAGTATGCATGACCTCTGCTGACCTCGTTGCACAATGATGTAGTGCTGTGCTTCATGGATTAACACTACAAACTTACAGAACCGGGAACTACAAATACCAGCCCAAGAGTCCAAAGAAACACGGAGACTGAGAAAGTGTTGCAAGATAACAGTGAACAAGGCGAAAGTAAAAATATGCAGACATTTATAGGAAGCAGACACATAGCAGTATCTATGGAAATAGTAGTAATTTGCAGTTGATTCTGAGAAGCTCATAGGTAATTACTTGGCCAATGAGCCCCGGGGGACTTTTTAAGCCTAGCCATAGTTCCCAAAGGTGAGAGTCAACCCTTGTACCTTGTTTCTGCAAGCTACACACCTTTATGCCAACCTTCAACCCTTCAAATCTATTACAGATGCCTGTATCATGTGACTTGATCATTCCACAGTCAAGCTGCATCAGTTTTTGTGCCAATCATGGCCTTGTGGAGGACGGGATTATGGCTGTGCCAATCATGGCCTTGTGGGGGACGGGATTATGGCTGTGCCAATCATGGCCTTGTGGGGGACGGGATTATGGCTGTGCCAATCATGGCCTTGTGGAGGATGGGATTATGGCTTAGAACTAGCTGTCAGCTCTTTAAAGGAGTTCTGAAACAATGTCCTCGACTGAAAAACTCCCCAATTGTAGGATGTAAACTTCACGATTGACAGACTTAGCTGCCCCTGTTTTGATTGTGCTTGTTTAGTGCTGATCAAGTTTGTTTCTTGGTAAGTGCATTTCTGGTGGCTTTCACTCTGGCTGCACAATCCTGCAGCTGTGGTCTTGGAAGTATAAGGAACTACATTTGGTTCTTTGCAAGGAGTTGATCATTCATTAACACAAACTAGTGCTTTTTTATTAGTGGTTTCCAAATTTGTTTTTGTAAGGGCAGAAACAAGGGGGAAAGACATCTTCTTACTATGGATGTGAACCACCGGCTAAGGTTGCACTTGACATAAGTGTATGAGCTTTGAAACCCTTTACAGCTGTTTATTTTCTTCGCTGTGATGAGGGTAGGGTTGGCCATTGTCAAGCAAATCTTTCCAGGGGGTTTGCAAACTGCATGACTTTTGTCATCAAGTAACTTACTGTTAATTGGAAACTGATGTTGCAAAAAGGCACTCTACAAGCAACATGGCTGCTTGCAATACTTCCTTCAAGAATGGCTCCACTTCAGACATTTGTGCCATAGCATTTGGTCTTCAATACATACATTCACCAACCATTGTTTTCCTTACTTTGATTCCAGAAACCGGGCTTCCTTTACTTCATTTGTAGTTTAGGACTCAATTTTCTGAAATTGGTTCTTGAAGTTTCCTCAGCTCATTCCTCTGTGACAATTTATTACTTGAAATTCAACTTGATCATATGACCCATGGGGAGGGGCTATTGTTTTAAATAAAAAAATACTTTCTTACTATACCAGTTAATCTACTAGGCAATCACAGCTGATGGATCCTGAATGCTCTCCTGCTGTTCTCATGAGTTTGGATATCCTCTCCATCCAGCATCTTTCTACTACATTTGGTAGCAGGTATGGTCTGATCTCCTACTCCACCCATGTCATTTCTTCAGGATTGTCAGGTAACTCTGATGCCTGTTTACTTACTGTGAGAGGGGTATACTCTATCTCCTTCTCTACTCATGTAAATTCTTCAGGATTGGCAGGTAACTCTGATGCCTCCTATCTTACTGTGAGCAGAGATGCTCTGATCTCCTTCTCCACCTATGTAATTTCTTCAGGATTGGTAGGTAACTCCAATGCCTCCTTACGTACTGTAAGAGGGGATATTCTGATCTTTTACTCCACCCCATGCCATTTCTTTAGGACTGGCTGGTAACTCAGTTGCCTCTTTACTTACTGTGAGATGGGATCCTCTGATCTCCTACTCCACCCATGTCATTTCTTCAGGATTGGCAGGTAACTCCAATGTCTGTTTACTTACTGTGAGAGGGGATGCTCTGATCTCTGACTCCACCCATGTAATTTCTTCTGGATTGACAAGTAACATCAATGCCTGTTTATTTTCTGTGAGAGGGGAAGCTCTGATCTCCTACTCCACCCATGATATTTCTTCAGGATTGGCAGGTAACACAATCCCTGTTTACTTACTGTGAGAGGGGTTGCTCTGATCTCCTCCCCCACCTATGTAATTTCTTCAGGACTGACAGGTAACTTGATGCCTTCTTACTTACTGTGTGAAAAATTTGCTGAACTACCAGAGTAGATCTTTAACTCACAGCCTCAAGTAGCCATTTGTGGTCCTGAATCACTACTGTTAAATGGAATGTCCAAACCATCATTTTACTAGACAAGGGCGTTATACTGAACGTTACGTTAGGAAGCAGGTTTAAACATGGACATAGAAAAAAGGACAAGACTGACTTTTTTGTGCTTAGCCTACATTGTATAATGCATCAATATGTGAGAGGATAAAAATATATGAAGTAATAATTTCTGACTCTTTCTCTGTATTCCTTTAAAAAAGTTTCTATAAAACAGATATTTTCTTAAATAGGTGTAGCTGTGTTTTACTTTGATATGTATGTATGTATATAGACATAGATATAGATATAGATATAACTATATATATAAACATAGATATAGACATATATACTTGCACTTAAAAGTAAGCAAGAATCAGATGACTCCTATCATCTTACCATGAAAAGGCTAACAGCTGGTTAACAAACGACACCTTCTGAATGAAAAGATTTAGGGTCTGTACTTGAACAACACACTGGCAGTCGTAACTGTTTGCATAATGAAATGATGCTGCATGGCATTTTAAAGCGTGTCATAATTTCCACTGTATCAGTAGACATACACCAGTATTCTGTGTTTACAAAAAATAACCTAGCACATTTACAGACTCTATACTGGTGGTCAGATACTACATTACATTGATTCCAGTTTTCTATCCAACCTTGCTTGGGCTGATTGAAATCTTATCTGCTATCTTTCACCTGTTGACTTTTGCCCCCACGAGTTTGTTTCCTACAAAGGTTTGTTTTTTTTCCTGTTCTGGATAGGTATGCTCTTCACTCAGTAAAAGTTCTGTGGTGCAAAACCTCCTGCTACTGTTATTCCCACCCTGTTTAATTTTTAGACTAAAATATTAACTGGTTTGGATTTAAAGCTGATCTTTCTTACTAGAAAAAATAATTCTTAATACATTTAGGATGCCAAAAGTCTTCATCTTAATTGCTTGCAAGACGCATTTGTAAAACTGTCTGTAATTTTGTGAATGCTAATGGAATTTTTCAGGCTCCCTCCATTTTATCACTCTACACTGAATCCCCTTCTTAGCTGGCAGCTAAAATTAGGTCTTAACTTTTCCACTATGTCATCACTGCTGTCTGGTAAAAAACTTATTTAACACTTATATTTCTGTCTCTTTTATTCATTTTCTCTGCTTTGAATTAGTTTTATAGCTGTTTCATGTTTTGAAACCTCTGTTTAAAATTATGGTAAAAACAATAGCTCCACTGTTCCTAATATCTTGCCTATTGGATATAATGTATTTCATAGTATATTAAAGGCTCCACTGTTCCTGATATCTTGCCTGTTGGATATAATGTATTTCATAGTAGATTAAAGGCTCCACTGTTCCTGATATCTTGCCTGTTGGATATAATGTATTTCATAGTATATTAAAGGTTCCACTGTTCCTGATATCTTGCCTGTTGGATATATTGTATTTCATAGTATATTAAAGGATCCACTGTTCCTGATATCTTGCTTGTTGGATATAGGTTCATAGGTTGGTACTAGGCTATCGGCCCTAGGGCCTATACAAGCCTAGCCATAACAATTCCCTGGCTATTTCTTCCCACACTATTTACTTTCCTAGACCACTAACTAGCAGGGCGACTGACGTGATTCCCGGGGTGAATTTCCTTTCTCCCATCCAATCATTAAGGTTCCTTTTGAAGAGGGCCAAAGAAGCGCTCTGCTTGACATGTATGGGCAGTCTATTCCAGAGTCTGGGGAGTCTCTGGGTCAGGAATCTATCCCTCCAGCATGTTTTGTTTATTGTGATGACAAGGTTTAGATCCCTGGAGCGTGTGGCTCTGAGGGATTGGGATTTCTTTAAGTGTAGCATGTCCAACAGCTCTGGGTTTGACATGGCCTTGTATGTTAAGCAGAGATCGCCTCGGAGTAGACGATATGCGACAGAGTATAGCTGGAGTTTTTTAAGGCGGTCAGCATAGGGCATCTGCTTTAGGCCTGTGATTCTTTTAATGAGGTATTTCTGCGGCCTTTCCAGTTGTTGCAGATGTCTTGAGAGGTACATACCAAATGGAGCGTTGTATTCTATAGTGAGTCTAATGAAGGATGAGTACAGTGGGACAATGACCTCCTTTTTTCTGGATGAAAAGGTCTTAGCGATGAGGTGTGCCACATGGAAGGATTTCCTGACTGTTGTGGCGATGTGGTTATTGAAGGTGAGACCACTGTCCACCTGTGTCTCTAAGTCTCTTATCACACTTTCAGTGTTTAGTGTACTGCCACCTATGTGGTAATTCACGGGTACATGTTTTTTTCCAAAGGGGATAACTATACATTTCTTGGCATTGAGCTTGAGCCCATGGCTCTGGCACCAAGCATCTGTTTCTGTAAGGCCCTTTTGTAGAGTATCCACATCATTTGGGGATTCAGTAATGGCTCCCAGTTTGCAGTCATCTGCGAACTTTGTTAACCAGAGTCTCTTAGTGTTGGCCTGTACTTCAGAGAAGTAGATGTCAAACAAGAGAGGTCCCAGGACTGAACCCTGAGGTACTCCACTTGTCACTTGTCTGGAGCTGGATTTGGAGTCAGCTACTTTTACAGTGTGGGTTCTGTCAGTAAGCCAGTTGGCAACCCATCGAGTGACGTAGGGATTAATGCCTAGCTTAGTAAGTTTATCTATGATTTCAGAGTGGGGGATGGTGTCAAAGGCCTTGGCAAAGTCCAGATAGGCTACGTGGACTGTGTTACCCTCATCCATAGCTCTGGAGACTGATTCAAAGAAGTCAATCAGGTTCGGGAGACAAGATCGGCCCTTCATGAACCCAAACTGGGTGGGGTACAGTGTTTTAAGTTTGCCAATGTCTTTGTTTATAAGTTCCATGATAATATGTTCCACGGCCTTGCAGATCAGGCTCGTCAGACTGATGGGGCGGTAGTTCCTGGAATCCAAGGTGGATCCCCCCTTGTGGAATGGGATAACTGTAGCTGTGTGCCACTCAATGGGCACGAAGCCTGAGGTGAGGGTGTGATTAAACATGAGACTTAGGTGAGGTGCTAGTTCATTTTGTAGTTCATGTAGTACACAGCCTGGGATGTCATCTGGTCCCATGGATACTGTATTCTTAGCTTTGGAGAGTGCGTTTTTTACTTGTGTGGCCGTTATTACCGGAATTTGGCAATATTCCGGTATTGAGATGGGCCATTTAGGGGGTGAGAGGGGGGTGAAGTTGGCACTGAATCGATCTGCCAGCATATTGGCAATATCCTTGGGATCAGTATAGTTAATGCCATTCTGTTGTAGCACAGAGCAGATCTGAGCACTGCCATTTAGATTCTTGACATAGTTATAGAATGCTTTGTGGTTGTCTTTGGAATCTTTGGCAATTTTATTTTCGTAACTAGCTTTGGAGGATTTTATGAGGGATCTTAGCTTCTTACTGAGGCTGGTAAGGGAGTTTTTTGCATCCTGAGATTTTCCTCTTTTCTTCAACAGTTTCTTCCTTTTGTTGTAAAGTTTGTTTATGGCATGTTTATATAATGTATTTCATAGTATATTAAAGGCTCCCCTGTTCCTGATATCTTGCCTGTTGGATATAATGTATTTCATAGTATATTAAAGGTATATTAAAGTTCGTGTTAATTTTAGATTGGCCTCAACCATGCTGTGGTCACAAGGCCTGCTAACTGCAATATCCATCTATCTACCTATCTTTAAATCAATCTATCTATCTATCTATCTATCTATCTATCTATCTATCTATCTATCTATCTATCTATCTATCTGTCTATCTGTCTATCTGTCTATCTATCTATCTATCTATCTATCTATCTATCTATCTATCTATCTATCTATCTATCTATCTAATGCCAATTTTAACAGCATTTTTTATTTACTCTTTGTTCACTGGGTTAGTTTAACTAGGCTAGCAGCCTCTTTTTGGGGCCACCCAAAGTAGTATTCCTACTGACGAGAGAAAATTTGGTCAGGAGACTAGGCAACTTTCCCACTGCCATGGGATCTTTTACATCCATCTGAACTTCCACCATGTCAGGCAGACAAAGCCTTGAATTACCATTTTAGCTCACAGGTGGTACACTCAGGAGTCTGCATCCCCCCTCTACTACACTGTACTGTGGAGTAAGAACTGGAAAATGGATCCAAATACTTACTGTTTTAGAGAAGTGGGATAAAACTAGAAACTACCCAGAGAATGCTATGGTTGAAACAGGAGGGACATGTAAAATCTGAGGTCAGGAATGAGAGCAAGAACCTATAGATGTGAACTAAAAACTTCAACAACACTGTGCCACCCGTTATCTGACTTGCAAATTGTTGTTATTACTTGGCCTTTCATATCAGCTTTTATCAGCTCTTTTAACTATTTTTTTCTTTTTCCCTATCAGTTTATTAGCTTGTATCTTTCCTTTGTCCACTTTACAAATTACATATACGTTTTACATTCTGCCATTTTGTTAATATTGAATTCTTTTGGCTTCTAAAAGACTATAAGTCATGGATTCAGCAAAGGTTATAGAAAAGACATATTTATGATTGTGTTAATCACAGAACTGTCATGGATAAAGCTACTAAGATATTATTCTTTAAGCTTTTAAAGCCTTTCACATAATGAGTCATTCTGTTATAAATTTAGAATCGTAGACTTGGAATCAGATGCTGTTCCATAGCTATTATAGGTTTACAAATAACTTATCAAGAATACAACAGCTCACTAAATTATCTGTTAAATGCTGATGATAGTAAGTTTGTGGTTCATCGAGGTCTCCCTTACGCTTTTGTTGAAGTTGTTTACCATTTCTGCACATTCTCTGGTAATACTATGAAACAATGCGCTTTTGGTTGTGTTTTACTTCAGTTTTTGTTCAAAACTTCAGAATCCGTTCCTGATTTGGAGGGTTGCTTTGCTTCGGACATTTGAAACCAGCAAGGCTAAAGTTATATTGATTAAAAAATGCCAAAGCTATCTGTCTTTTTTTATTACTAAAAGGAAACCAATAAATGGATTCTAGTTTAAATGCCTGGAGTTTTACTTTGATCTGAGATTTAACTATCCATTCATCATCTTCCAACTTGTTACGAAAACTTATTATAGGTTTAGCCTTCTCTAGAGCTCAACTTTTCTCACTCAGGAAGACAGCAAGATAACAACAGGTTTCTCTTTCTGCCAGTCTTACCGTATACCAGAATATTTGTTATACATTTTAACAAGGTTGTACCCATTAAACTTGTCTAGTTGTCACTTTGCTACATTTGTAGTTGTTCTTTTTTTCCCCAAATTCCATTCTGTATCATTAATCAATTAGCCTGCTCTGGAACAGTAGATTCAGTAATTTAAAAATTGTAAAGCTTATAGACTGTGACATAATTCTTCCTGCAAAAAACTTGCTTTTATTTCCATAGGTACCTTACTCATGGGTTCTGTTCCAGTTGCTGGATAAATTAACAGTAGTACCTGTCTTGCATCATTTATGTCTCAGCCTAAATTTTGTTTTTAGTCTCAACATGTTTTTAACTTTTTGGATGTAATTTAAGTTATTTTTCTAGCGGAAATGTCTAATGTCATATTATTTACTTTTATCTGTGATTTGAAGTGGTCTGAAGTTTAGTTACTTGAGCATTTGCAATCTTTTATTACTGCATATTTTATATTGTCGGGTTTCACTGTTCGATCTACCTTGGAAAGTTTCTCACGCACTGGAGTGTCATGGCTGCCAAAATACAGCGAATAACTAAATAAGACAATGTCAGAGAAAGCTCCATGGTGTCAAGCAATATTTTGTGTGTTTTGGGACCAGCCACGGACAGAGATCAGAACATGAGGGCTGTTGAAAGTTGCTAAATAGTTATTTATGAACCATAAGGGTCTGCTTATTCTGCACATTTAGACTTGTCAGATTTTAAGTCTCTCTCCTTAACCCCCTCAGTAGTCTACTCTTGAGACTGAAGGTATCCACAGTCTATAATATGTGGAAAGGAAAATCACGTTGGCCATAGACATAAAGCATATTTTCTGCTTGATGTAAGGATTTTTCTGTTTTTCAAAATAAGACCATAGGTAATGCAGGGCTCCTAGAGATATAGGTTACTGCCCGTATGAGGTGTTTGAAATATCCATTTTGTTTCACTAAAACCGAATCTCCAGTCTTATGCTCATGATCTGGTTTTGAAATGTGAACTGAATGCAATGACTTGGGTGTAATGTTTTGGCTGAGTGTTTGCCAGAAGGATAGACTAAAGTAGGAGCTAGCCTGCTCTTTTACCCCAGGGGAGATTGTTAGAACTAGCAGCAAAACCGATGACCCTTACAGAATACAATGGAAACAATGGAGGTCATAGCTTAGGACAGCCTTGGTTTACCTCCCTGGAAGCACTCTAACCAAAGTTAGGGCTGTCTAAGCATGTTACAAAGGATGCTGTCCAAGGAAAAAGTATTAAACCCCCTATTCACTGGGGGCAAAATCGGCCTTGTATTCTGCCTTAACATGCAAACTACTGTGGTCTTAATCTGGAGAAGGAAGATAGTAGCCTGATCAGCTAGGCTGAGAATTGAGAGAGTCATAGCTAGCCAACATTAAGGAAAGTCTGGGTGAAATGTATAAATTGACAAAAAAAGACATTCCAGTCATTACCAAGAAATAGTCAATTGCTATGTTAATCAAATTGTTAATCGCTATGTAAATCCATTGTAACTACTGTCTGTATATTTTAACTGTGGAGCTTTTCTCCCTGGGCCTCCGCTGAAAATGGACCTACATCCAGTTAGACACTCCCGGTCAACAAATGTAAATAAATAAATAAATAAAATACCAGTAATACACTTATCATCTTGCTGAGTGAGTAAAAATTCTAAATCTTGCTCAAAAATGTGATTGCTACAAATTAGCTTGTTGATATCATTTCAGACGTTTTAAGAAGAGGAGAACAAGACAGCAGCAGAAACCTTCAGCAGTCTGAGGATTCTGACAAGCTTAGACACCATGAGTTGCACTCAGAATGCTTTCTGTGAGAAAATGGCATCCTGTCTTCAGACAGTTTGTCTGCATTGCACAGCAATGACTTCGCTCTCCTCAAATCTGAATTGGATGAAACAGGTACTGAATAAGAAATGTCCTTTCTTCAGCCATTTGGGTCATTCTCTTTACTAATTGGAACAATAAATGTCCTTTCTTTAGCCAGTTGGGATTAGTTTATTCACTGATATATTGATAATAGAGATATTACTGGGCAGACAGTAGCTCCTCTTTTAAAACACAGATGAGAATTTACACTGGAATAAACAAATAAAGGTTATAAAAACTACAAAATATACTATAAATTAAAACTCATGACCAAAAGTAAAATAAGTAGAGCCTACAGCTTGCATTTTAGTACAAAAGTAAGAATATCAAGATTAGAGAAGTTAAGAGCATGAAATAGTACAGATTGCACCAAGGAAGACAGGATAATTAAGGTCAGCTGAAACCTGAGACCAATGACTGATGCAAGAACCATGGCCTCAAGATCAATGCCAAAAAGTGCATTGTCATTCCCTTTGGGAAAAATTCGGTGCCCATGAACTACCACATAGGTGGTAATCCGCTAAACACCATAGAAGTGATGAGAGACCTGAGGACACAGGTTGACAGCAAACTCTCCTTTGATAACCACATTGCCACTGTAGTCAGAAAGTCCTTCTGTGTAGCACATCTCATCACAAAAGGTTTCTCATCCAGAAAGGAGGAGGTCATCGTCCTTCATCGTCCCCCTTTACTCGTCCCTCATCAAACCTATTATCAAATATAATGCCCCATTCGGTATGTACCTCACTAGACAACTGCAGCAACTGGAAAAGCCACAGAAATACCTTACTAAGAGAACTCTAGGCCTTAGACACATACCATACACTGACAGACTCAAAAAACTCCAGCTATACTCAGTCTCATATTACCTACTTACAGGCGATCTCTGCTTGACACACAAAGCCATGTCTAACCCACAGCTGCTAAACATGCTACACCTAAAGAAATCCCAATCCCTCTGCTCCACATGCTCAAGGGACCTAAACTTCATTACCACCATAAACAGAACATGCTGGAGGAACAGGTTCCTAACCCAGCAACTTCCCATACTCTGGAACAAACTCCCCATTCACGTCAAGCAGAGCACTTCACTGGTCCTTTTCAAGAGAAATCTTGATGAGTGGATGGGCAGTAGGAAGTTCACCCCGGGGATCACTTCAATGGCCCTGCTTGACAGGGGCATGGGAAACTAACTGGGGTGGCAGTCACCCTGGGGATCACCTCAGTGACCTTGCCTGACAAGGGCACTGGGAACTAATAGTGGGCGGCATGATGCCAGGGAATTTCTTGGGCTAGGTTTGTATAGACTCCAGGGCCATTAGCCAAGTACATACCTATGAACCTATGAACATTCATACAGCACTACTTACATAGAATGTAAAGAGCAAAAAAAGGAATTGAATCATAAGACCAAGACAGGGATAAGCACATCCACACTGTATCAGGGCAGCTGGAGAAGCAAACGTGGTACCAAACAGCATGTGTTTATGTTGCAGCTTAAAATAGAAACATGGAATGTTGCATGTAACATTTTAAAATCATCTTTGAAATGAGCAAAATAAATGTTCTGCTTCAGATAATCATAAAGCTATTCTTGAATGTGAGTTATTTAGGGGACAAGAGGCAAAGGTGAAAGTGGAAGGGTTCTTATCTGAAAAGAGAAATCAGGTGGGGTGACCGCTTTCTCCTATGTCATTTGCATTATATTTAGAGCCATTAGCAAAGAATATAAGGGACTCAAAAATTCAAGGGTCTAATTGGCATGGTAATAAAAAAAAGTTGGCTTTATTTGCAGATAATATTATTTTGTACTTGATAAAACCAGAAAAGAACATCATAGTGTTGTGGAACATTCTGAGATAGTTATTTTTTTGGGATACAAAATTAATGGAGATTAAACAAAGGCTATAGCTGTAAACTATGTACCCCCTATGAATTGGTTTAACAATACCCATATTTATTGGTACATGATAAAATTAAGTATTTAGGAGTATGTGTTAAAAAGGATACTGTTATAGCAGTTAAGGCTATGTGGGAAGATACTAAACAAAAGATAATACAAAAATTGAGAAACTGGAAGCTTGAGTGTAGATATGGATAGCAAGATATAAGCAGTAAAATATTTCTAACCTCTTTAGTTTTATACACAGGTCAGGCATAT
>NC_056746.1:1277803170-1277818170 GCF_019279795.1 Protopterus annectens | reverse complement strand
AATAGCTTTGGCCACCAAGAAGTAAATGCCAAACATAACTGGCACAAGGACTGAATACTGGGATACACTGCTAGTGACAGGTCTTTTGGAGGAGGTATAGCTGCCCACTTTAACTTCTAAGGTTCTGTTTGTAAGTTAGTTTACTATCCTGTAAGTTACACAGAGATTGATATTTATCTGGGAGAGTTTATCTATGATACCTGAGTGTGGGAGGGTGTTGAACACCTTTGCATAGTCTAGATATAGACTGAGCACTGTTTTGCCCTCATCCATTGTTCCAGTAACTTTTTTAAAGTCAACAAAATTAAGTAGGCAGAAGCTGCCCTTGACAAATCTAAACTGTGTTTAGTAGAGGATCTGTAGTTTAATATCCTTCTGTGTGTGTGTGCATGTGTGTGAGCATGTGTGTGTGTGTGTGTGTGTGTGTGTGTGTGTGTGTGTGTAGTATATATAATGGCATTTGTGAAATCACCTGTCTGCTCGTGTGCCAAGGTTACTGTTCAGAACACACTAAATTAAAAAGTATAAACATATCACAGGTAGTACAGGCAAAAAGTTTCTATTAAAATCTGGGACAGTAAAATGAGTAAACCTTTGTCACATCACAGACACCCTACACACTTTGTAACAGCTTATTGGATACAGTAGGAGTTAATTAATGTGCAGTTACTATAACAGCAGATGTTTGAATGATCACTGCTGCAGTAGCCTTAGCTATATGGGTTACATCCTGCATAGCATACAACACCAGGCCAGCTTCCAAAGTTTAGGGGTACGTCCCATGCCCCCAAACTGTTAGCTCAAGCTGAACCAACTAAAAGTCAGGTTTGGGCACCAAGCTCTTCAAAGCTTTCATGCCTACAAAGAGAGGGAGGCTAAGCCCTGAGAGTACGTTGCTAGGAAAAGTTAAAAACACATGTTCACAGCTTTGCAAAAAATAGAAACAAAAATAAGGCGGGGTGAAGGGGGGGGGAAGTGTCTACTGCACCAGTGGTCATTCAAACATCTACTGTTACTGTACGTTTACTTACATGGCTGTACTATGTTCATCATATAGTTCACTGCTGCAGAAGCCTAAGCTATATGGGTAGATTAAAAGACCAGGGAGGCAGAAGGAGAAAGGTCCAGGAAACCCAGGAGAATGGCCCTAGCAAAGCTTGTACTATACCTGGAAAAGAAATCTAGTTTATAGTGCTTTGTTAAAGTATGCACAAAGACCAAGTTGCTGCTTCTAGAATACTTCTAGAGTCCAACCCTTTCCAAAAAGCTATAGAAGAAGCTACGGCCTGGTAGAGTGGGCCTTGACCATGCCTGGCAAAGTTTTGTTATGATGAATATAACAAAAGTTAATAGCCTGAGACAACCATTTGTAAATAGTCTGCTTTGACACATGATGTCCTTTCTTCGTAACTTCACAATAAATGATCAGCTGATCACGAGTTCTGAAAGATTTTGTTCTGCAAGACAGTATCAGAGTTGTCTGTGGACATCCAAGGAATGAAGTATCCTTTCTCCTTCATTTTTTGGTTTGGGAAAGAAGACAGAGAGATGGATAGATTAAGGTTAAAGTAAACTTAGACACCCTTTTAAACATAAAGGAAATATAATTTCTCAAAGAAACCCTGTCTCCATGGAAAATGAGATAAGGTTAATCCATTATAAGAACTCACAACTCTCATATTCTTCTTGCAGAAGTCAGAGCAATCAGTGAGACTGTTTTCCATGTTAATAACCTCAAGCCAGCCTGATAAGCTGATTGAAAAGGAGACACTGGTTTTCTGGGGGACTTCTCATTTTAATATAAGATTGCATTGAAAGAGGGGGATCCATGAGCAGACATGCTGAAATGGCCGACAAATTAAACTTGACTGAGGGGTAAGACAGGCCATAGGATAGTAAGTCTCACAAATACTATAAAACAAGAGAAACACCTTCCCTGAATAGGTGCTGGTTCATTTGTTGACTCCAACCAAAAATACTTTTTACATTTGCTAATGTATGATTTTCTAGTAGCAGACTTTCTTGCCTCAATTAATACCTGCTACATGTCCTCAGAAAACAGGTGCCTAAAAGGTATAAGACTCTATTATCCAGGCAGTCAGATGCAGTTGTTTGGGGTCAGAATGTATCAGACACCCCTTAACTTGAGTGAGTAAATCCATTCTGTGAGGAACCTGACGGAGCAAATCATGGAAGACCCGCTGGCTCAGTTTTTACTCCCGATGGTCTGCTCTCACCCTGCTTATCTTGTCTGATAGAATGGCAGATGCCTGTAGAGTGAGACTGTGCTGTAAAGTTATATCACATACTAACATGGCTAGTCTGCATCGGGGGGATGTTCTGGTTCCCCTTGAGTGTTTATGTACCACATCACTGTGGTGTTATTTGTATACCTCTCAACTGTCCAGGATTTCACAGAATATCCAGATTTTTGCCTCATATTTTAGTCTAGTCTTCATAAAATTTGTGGTTTTCTGGCAAATCGCTGGGATGATCTGAGGACTGAAGTCACTAAATAATGACATACATTTGAGTTTTAAGACTTCAAATCCATCAGAAAATGTTAAAACAAGCCCTATTACTCTAGCAACTTCCTAAGTTTATAAGAGCAATATTTAAAATTTGTCCCTATTTTGGGCCTTTCTCCTCCCATTTTGTCAGGCTTTGTCCAAATTTCTTGTATTAAGAGGTTGAGAGGTATGGTTATCTGTAAACACTTGAAGATGTCCCTGAGAAAAAAAGATGATTCAGAAAGTTGAGTCACTTATAAGAGGTAACATCTCTTTTATATGTTTTGGTCTGTCTTTTTTGTCCCAAAGATCCTGCAGTCTTATGTCCACTGACACTACACCCTAAGTAAATGGCATCTGTTATGGAGAGAGTGGGAGACCTGAATCCAAAGAAATTTGATGTCTCCACCACACAATCTCCCTTTTTACAAATCTCAACACTGGAATTTGAGAAAGTTAATAGGTTGATGCTGGGACCATAAGAGATTTCAAATACATAGAGTCTTGCAAGCAGTACCATGACAATTACAAATGCCATGGGACCTAGAATCCTGAGGTATTCCTTTGCTGAGACTAAAGTTTGAGTGGAAAACCCCATAAACAGATCAAAATAAAGATCTATTTTTCATGTGGAAGAAAAGTTTTTTGTACTGAGGTGTCCAGCGGGCACACCAGAAAAACAATCCTATAAGAAGAAGTCGGAAAAAATTAATGTTCTTTTGGAATTACAGCTTGTGCAAGACATTCCTTACCCGAGAGAGTGGTTCCTGACACTTTGAAAAAGACTCTGCAAAGATAAGAAAGCTGCCTAGATATGGAAAAATGTGGATACCTTGCAACCTGCAGTGGGCTATCACAAGAACTAGACACTTTGAAAACACTCTTGGAGCAGTGAATAACCCAACGTGTAAGGCACAGAACTGATAATGTGATCCAGACACACAAAACCTTAAGAAACACCTGAAAGCTGGATGAATAGAACTATAATGATATGCATCTTATAAATCTAAGATCACTAAGAAACTCGAATGAGGAATAAGGGTAACAGGTTGCAAAGTGAAAGCATTCTGAACTTTGTCACTCTCACAAACTGGTTAAGGAAGAAAGGTTCGGTCTCCGAGAATCTTCCTTCTTTGGCACCAGAAAAATTCTTGAATAAAATCCTTCTCCTAATATAAGAGGAGGAACAGCTTCTATTAACCTCTGAGACAGCATGTGATGTAAAACAGGAAGGAAAAAAAGTGTTTGGCCTGGCTGATGAGATGTGCAAAGGGAAGGAGTGATTGCCATCTGTTAGCCTTGATGGATCACATTCAGGACTGACTTGTCCGAAACAATCTGCTGTCCAGGAAAGAAATGCAGATTCAGACTGTTTGGGAGATTTAGGGACTGCCAGAATAAGGGTTGGGGGGATGGGGGAGGCAACATCCCTTATATAGTCATTCTGACTTCTTTGACTCTCTTTTGTTCTGGGTGGTTTCTGCTTTCCTTTGGAACCTCCTTGCTATTGCTTTTTAAATATCTGATTACCCAGCATTCTGTAGGGAATGTTTATTTTGCTTTTTGTTAAAGTTATATGAGGGAGCAGAGAATCCCTTGGGAAAACTTAGAGAAGAGAGATGAAAAATCTGAGAGATTCCCTGAATCCATTTATCCCTTTAACCACACACCTTGATAACTTTTGCAGCAGAAGATCCAAAAACTATAGCTCTGTCCAAGGGTAAATTCAAAATTTCATTTTTAACTTCTTCTAGGGGGGTTTAACAATGCAGACAAACCTCCTTAAAACAGTTCCAGTTGCAGCATCCCTGTCAGTAGTAACCAATGAGTCATGAACACATTTTTAGCAATGAATAGTAACTTGTGAAACAGAATAAACTAAATTACACAATGAAGATTTCTTCTCACAAGAGGAAACTTATACCACAAAATTCCACACACTTTCACAATTAGCCAGTACAAACTTCAATGTATGAGCCTGATGGTTTAAAATTGTAAAAATTAAGGTAGCAGAAGCATGTACTTCTGAACTTTATCAAAAGCCTTCCCATTATTATAGAAGAAGGACTACAATTAACAAGGTGTTTTTCAGCATTTGGATTCACTGAAGCTATAGCTGCTGGATCAGGGTTGAGATTGGTGTGTAAAAAATTTGGAAGGACTGAAGAACTGTATACAATCTAACTGCTTTTTAGGGGCAAGCAGGCTGACTGATAGGCAAACTGCAGGATATGACAAAAAAAACATTCTCCAAAGCTGACAAAACTGGAGGGCTAGGTGAAGTTCCTGGAAATTCTAGCTGCAGCAAATGGTATTATTTTCTGATAGACTGAGAAACCTTAATTCATTCTAGAAATAGTCTCAGAGAAAGAAAATCCCTCACAGGGACTATGAAATAGGTTCATAGGTGTCTGCTAGTCTAACAACCTCTGGGGCCTTTCTAAGGCTAACCATGCATCCCAAACCTCTGACAAGTTATTTTACCCTTCTTAAGTGTAAGCAGGGACTTGGGGAGAATAAACATTTACAGGCTGTCATTTTCCATTAGAGACATAGGTGCCAAACCAGGGATGGATTTCCTATTCCCCATACAGCTGCCCAAGTTGCATTTGAATTGGATTAGGGAGGAACTATGCTTCACATGGATGGCAAGCCTGTTCCAGAGAAGGGATAGTCTCTAGGATACATACCTGTCTTTCCAGCAGGTCCTATTTATATCACAGGCAAAGTTTAAGTCTTTCAAATTGGCAATTCTGGTGCTGTTTGTTTTGCGTATATGCAGGAGGTCCATCAGAATGGAGTCTGGCAATGCCTTGTATGCCAGGCATAGATCTCCCCTCAACAGCCTGTAAGAGTCAGAATACAGGGATAAGGCTTTGAGGCTGTCTGCATAGGACATGTTATTTACACTCTGTATTCTTTTAGTGATGAGCCTCTGTTGAGGTTCCAGTTGTTGGATGTATCTGGTTAGATACATACCAAAGGGAGACTTGTACTCAATGTTAGGTCTGACAAATGGCAAATATAGTGGAACAATGACTTTTCTGGACCCAGATGCAATACCTTTACTTATAAGTTGTACACTATAGAATGATTTCCTCACTGCCATAAATACATGATGGTCAAAGGCTAGATTCCTGTCTATTTGTGATCCCATGTTTCAGACTACTGGGTCAACTCTTAGGGGTGAGTTGTCAATATGATAACTACCAGGTGTGGCTGACTTCCCAAAGGATATTATTATGCATTTTTTAATATTTAATTTTAGTCCATGGCTCTGATACCAGTTATTTGTCTGTGTCAGCCCTTCTGGGGGAACATTAGCATTGGTGGTGAATTCTGTGACTGCTCCTAATTTGCAGTCATCTGCAAATTTGGTCAGCTGGAAACCCTTTTGGCCTTGACTTCAGAGAAATAGATGCCAAAAAGGAGCCGTCCCAGGACAAATCCTTGAGAGTTTCTGCTAGTGACTGGCTTCTTTGTATAGGTGGACTCCCCAATTCAAACTTCCAGGGTCCTATCTGTGAGCCAGCTGGCTATCTAAAGGGTGACATAAGGGTTTATACTCTCTTGAGTTTGACAACAATGCCCAGGTAGGGTGTTGCATCAAATGCCTTGGCCAGGTCAAGTTAGGCAGTGTGATCTGTTTTGCCCTTGTCCATTGCTTTGGTGACCTTCTCAAAGATGTTCACCAGATTAGTTTGGCATGACCTGACCTTGACAAAACCAAACTGGGTCTGGTATAGCATCTAGAGATTTCCTATGTCATTACTGATCATTTCAGTGATATTTCTTTCCATGGGTTTGTACATTAGATTAACAAGACTTATCGGTCTGCAGTTTCCAGGGTAGATGACCCATCTTTATGCAGAGGAATGACTGCTGCTGTTCTCCATTCACGAGGCATGAAGCCTGCTTGGAAGCTACATTTAAATAGCTATTAAGGGCCTGATAGGTCATGTTTCATGCTATTTACAAGGCAGCCTAAGATATTGTCTGGACCCATCAATGCAGTTCTCTTGGGCTTCAAGAGGGAATTGAGGACCTGTTCCCTAGTGATATCCGGGGGAGCTGTATTTCATGGTATTTCCTAAAGGGAGGTTAGGAGGGAGAGAGGGGTAAAGTTAGAGATGAATCTGTCTACCATTTAGTTTGCTATATCTTCTAGCTCAGTATAGATATCTCCTTTAACAATGAGCTCTACACACAAGTGTGCATTGCCTTTGAGGTTATGGACATAGCTAAAGAATGCCTTCCAGTTCTCCTTGGCCTTGAATGCCAAATTTACCTCAAATTTGGCTTTGGTAGTCTTTGTCACCATAGTTGTTTGGTTTGCTCGGAGCACTTTTATCCTGCAGGGTGCTACACCTAATTTTTGCCATTTTTTTCTTCCTTCTGTTGTATAGCCTATTGATGTGATTCCACCAGGGGGGCACCTATTGATGATGTGATTCCACCAGGGGTGGCGCCTATTGATGATGTGATTCCACCAGGGGGGCTTGTTTTTTGAGTTAGTTCTGTACTTATTTCTGGTGTGTACAGCTGATTCTATGCAGCTGTTAACATGCTTGTATAGGGTTTCTCTGAAGAGTTCCGCAAAGACAGTAGTGTTCTCTGAGTTTAGGAGTGCCTGAACTTTTGCCAAGTTATCAATTAATAGTAGGAAGTTAGTGTTAGAGAAATTCCTGAACATTCCAGCGTTAACTGGGGCTACCAGTTTTATTTTTACTTCAGAGGCGACCATTTTGTGGTCTGACCTATCCTGAGGGGGTACATTACACTAGGGTTGTGTGCAGCACTCTCCCACATTAGTGATGACATGATCCAATATACTTGTTGTGCCCCTGGTTGGTATATTGACAGTCTGGTCCCAGGAGTCCGTGGTTACAAAATCCAGGAATCTGTGTGCCTGCATATTTACTGTTGTACATGATTCAAAGTTAATAGTTGGGTAATTAAAGTCATCTGTAAATATGGTATTGGGTTGGATGGTGTATGTTTCTAGTAAGCCTGAATACATTTTATGGTTTTCCTGGGTCAAACAAGAGGACCTTTAAGAGCTTTTAAGGAAGTGGTATGGCATTTTTCCCTATAGTGATTTGAGCATGGAGAAGCTCAAAGGATCATCCTGTTTGACCAGCCTTGAGGTATATTTATGTAAATATATACCTCTCCACCTTTATTCCCAGCCTGTGTAGTAGCTGGTCTAAATGTGTGGAAGGCATTATAGCTCTCTGCAGCTTTAAACCATGTCTCAGTGATTGCACAGATGTCCACATTCTCTAGGCTGAGGAATGATTGTAGGGAGTGGAGTTTCTTGTTTAAACTCCTAGCATTGAGCAGTAACACCTTTAAGTTTTCTTGGGTTTGATTTGCTATGTTGGAAATATTGTCAGTTTGGCATTGCCTAAAAAAGGAGCTATGTGGGTAATATATGAAAGCCTAGAGGGGAAAGCTGACCATCCCTAGCAAAACAGCATAGTCTGCTGATTATCCCCTTACTTGCTAACAAATATTACCCCCCAGAATGACACCAGAAACTAAGCCAGTTATGAAAGTTAGTCATCTTCTGTTCAAAGTGTGGCATGATCCTTGCAGAAGGAAGAATGCTGCTTAGTGCTGGAGTCATACAAGCCTAGGAGATATATTCCAGGAGCTCCACGATGTCTCTCTTCATATAGTCTAGGGAGATGTGTCTCAGATCATTTACACCTGCTTATACTATGACTGAGCTGCTACTTGTGGTCCAGTGACTTGAGTGTGTGCTTAATATGGCAGATCCTGGCCCCTGATAAGCATCTGACTGTGACTTTCCCCTTACTCAGCTTGGTGAGAAGGACATAAGTGTGTGTCACAATGGAGCCTCCAATGACCAGAGTAGTGGGTTGCCTTATGGGCTTAGAAGCAGAGGCCACATGCAATGTTCCTGTATGTGTTGACATGGGTGTTTTTTTTGTTTACTATGTCTGTTATGTGTGCTTTGTCTGGGAAGTTTTTGGGGTTTAGGAAGGTTAGATTTAAGTGCCTCAGCATATGTGGGTCTACATGTCTGCTTTGAACTATGACTGACGAGTGCAGCATGTGTACTACTGACAACATGACTGACATTAGGAGTGCTTTTATGTGAGAGCTTTGCCTGCCGTGATGTTGTGTAAATACATCTCACATACCAAATCAGTTCGAGAATTAGCTAGTTGTCAGTAAACATTTGACAATTTCTACATTGCCTCTGGATGCCCATGTCCACCAAGATGGTAACAGAGATAGTGGGAAAGTTCATATCCATGGTAATCGGCACTTTTTTATTGATTAGACAATTGCAGTGAGAATACAGAGTAAAGTCTGGAGTATCAGGTTTGCAACTCAGGGGGGCAGTGCTTGTCACTATGCAAACTGTGTGCAACTGGGTATTGGTGAAATTTCAAGGGTACTGTGACAGAAAAAATGTCAGCTCTAGAAGCCTGCATCTATACAGGGCACTGCGAAATACTTGAGGTGTAAGGATTACAGTAGACTTTGATGATTTATGAATGAAGTATTTAGGGAGATATTCTGAAGTTAGGTTAGACAGTAGTTGATCAAGTAGCACTTACTGAAAGAAAGAATTACCTCTGTCAAGAATGATGAATAGTGGGGATACTACACTTTACTCAGAATTGCATCAGAAACCTGAGGAGAAAAAAATACATCTGTCCCTTCACATTCCCCTACAGGTTCGATTTCTTGAACCTCTTCAGGCAAAATGAAATCCTCTTTTTCTTTTACAAGAAACAGCTTTATAAGAATGGCCAAGAACCTGCACAAGACCCTGAGTGAAACTTAATAAATTACTTCTGTCCAGAGTAACTGGCACAGAAAAAAACAAAGATTTAGTTTTCTGTCTCTTTTTGACAGGAATTTCTGAAAAAACAAACCCACTAATGCCAGCAATGACTTCGCCAGGGATGAGCACAACATTTTGGCTAAACAGGGTACATTCCCTTCCCCTTCTCCCAGTACTGCCAAGAGGGGCTCTCCCTTGCCCAGAGGATGTGTTTAACTCCAGTCCATGGTAGCTCTATGGACTGAACCAGAAGCATCCAAAAATATGAGAGGCCTGAGGAACCACCTTTGACCACAGAAAGTTAATAACTTGTGGCTGAGGCAAATTACCGGCCTACTGAGCTGGTAAAGGCTGCTTAACAATATCTTTCTTTTTGGGACTGGAAGCAGGTCCATATGAGGAACCAGTACTTTACATAACGGTCAGTCTGAAAATGTGCTTGTTTCCATGGGAAGCTTAGCAGCAATAGTTGGTAAAACAGTGGAGTAGCAAAAAATTAACCTTTTCCCAGTAAAAAAAAAGAAAACATAGTAAAGTGCACTTTAACATTTTTCCCTAGCCCTAAATGGTCAAATAACAAGTATCTCCATAGAAAAAAAATAATTTTAAACAACTTTTTACCATAAAAGTAAAAAAAAAGTGGGGTGTCTCCTTAAAACAACATTAAAGTTACAAATCAATCAACAAAAACACCTTCTCATAGCTTAAAAGTACTTATGTTTGAGAAAAAAAAAGTTTTCATCAAAAAGTGAAAGTTTTTTCCCAGAAGGGAACTTATCTGTTCAGCAATGGAATAGCATTAGCTGACCATTGATCTTCTAAAGCCTGCAGATGAGCTCTGTTCTGGATGACAGGAAAGCTATGAAGGGCTTGGCCCCCAAAACTAACTGTCTGCATGTAGAAGATGCCGAGAAGCTATGAAAGCTGTCTGTCTGTTATTTTCTATGCAGGATATAATCCATATACCTTAGGTTACTGCAGCAGTGATTATAATGATGAACTTCCGTGTTTGTTTTGGTATGGCTAATAATTTTCTTTTTTCTCTATAACCACATCACATGAAAGGAAATTATTTGGGCAAATGTATTCTGTAAAATACATGAAAATGGTAAATGTCTTGGGAATTTAGGACAAAAATAATTTCATAGGTTTCCTTTAATAGTTTCATAAACCACTTATTTTGTATTTGAAACAGTTAAGTATTTTATGAAACAGCATAAACAACTCAAATAATCCAAAACTGAGTTTTTAATCTGGGGAAAAAACAGGTTTAGTTTGAGCTGCAAAATCATTTTTCCATTAAAAATATTTCATTTTCAGCTTTTGAAAAGATCTTAACCCCAGTCAGAATTCAATGACTGGGCCAGTGAAGAGCACCATAATATGCATGTTGTATCATTTTACACTTGACAAAGGACTATCATCTTTGAATTATAACCATATCAAGAGTTAGAAGGTCTAACACTCAGCCTTACAGTGCACAGATCTTTCCAATGACTTGATAGACTAGAGAGAGGGAAAGAGAATGACAGAGAGTCCTACAATGAAACATGTTGTTCTCTGAAGCTGCACTGTGCTGTAAAAACAATCATATCATTTAAGAATAGCCCTCAAAATATTAATGAAAACCTGCAATTATGGCAGGGACCTAGACAGCTTAAAAGGCTTTGACAGTCTGTGGATTTGCTGCACCTTTATGACATTTAACAAAAATGAGTACATACATAAATAAATAAATAAGTTAGAGTGTGTTTTCTTGTTAAGCATGATACATGGATGTTAACATAGCACTCAAAGTTTTCAAACAAGATGCAACATTTCATGATCATTCCCAAAGTGGGACAGAACTATTCAGGTTCAGTAAAGAAAAGATTCAGTAAGCATAATTCATGGTATTATTTCAAGTTATAAGACAAACAGCAAAAAAAAAAAAAAAAAAATGAAACCTGCATTACAAAGAATTATAGATTTATGTCACAAAAAATAGACTTCTATGAAGGAATGAAGTGGTGGAACTGTAAACAAGCCAATGGGAGAAAAACCTTCTCAGTGCCTGAAACTAAAGAGAAACCAGGGAACCAAGGAAACCCCCAAACAAACAAAGAATGAAACAGAAGCTGCAGAAATAAATAATGCATAAAATAAATAAATTTCTTTAAGCTGTAAGAACTGATGAGATTTCTGGGGTCAGCGTTTTTTTCCAATAGACTGAATCTTGCTCAAGTTGCAGCTGTGTCTGTAGGCAACAATCCACAGGTCCAGGCTGATTTTCATTCTCAAAGAATGCTAGGATTAATTTGTCCCATAGCAGCACAGATTCATAGGAAAACAACACTATCAAGCATGCTGGATAAATAAACATTCTTGTGAAAAATGTGATCAGTTATATTGCAATTTATTAATACTTTCTGTGTGTGTGTGTGTGTGTGTGTGTGTGTGTGTGTGTGTGTGTGTGTGTGTTTACATTTTGAAGCTGGACATACATTAATAGGTAACCACACTGTCCATTTTTAAACAATAACTTATAGGTTAGGCTAACAATATTGGTAAAGTTTTGGGGAATTTATTTCTAATTGCTTTTTACTTCTTAAGCTCACATCTTGTATATTATGCTTAAATTGTTTGTTTGTGTCTTTCGGCTTTTTCCCGGTTAGAGGTCGCCACAGCGGACCTCCAGTCCGCTAATGATTGGCAGAAGATTTTTACGTACCAAGTTGCAGGCTCTGATGCACAACCTTCAATGAAGGAATGCCCATTCACGCATGTCTCCGCACAGAAGACGCTCTAGCTGAGAATCGAACCGAACAGTGTCTTACTGTGAGGCGACAACGCTACCACAGCACCACCACCGCAGTCTTTATACTTAAATACGTTTGAATAATGCCTCTGATTCTTTGCAATACCAAATGTTCACAGTTATCCCTGGTATCTAGTGATTCTCTCCAAGTATCTGTGGTGTCCAGTGGTACCTCCCAACCAATGTATTATTGCATAAGTATCCCTGGTGTCTAGTGGGTTCCTCCAACCCATGTATTTTTAAATATCCCATGTGTCTAGTGGTGGCCCCATTCCCATTAAGTTAAAGTGCTGTTAAGACATGTGAAGTAAAAAAGTTATCCTGGTCTTTAGCGGTTCCCCCAGACTCCTGATCCCTGTTCTGTGTAAATGCCACTCAGGCACAGCATTCAACAGCTCTCCATGGTGTCTAGTATTTTCCATCCCACGCAGTGTTGCAAGCTTTGTTTGTTAGTCTACGGGTGTGTGGCTGTATGACATCCACCCGAACACCCCCACAGATACACATAGACACACCCACCCACAGACATACACAGATACACACACGGAACAGCTCCCCCCAGTGGCATTCATGCACACACTCACCCATTCAGCAATACACACACACACACACACACACACACACACACACACACACACACACACACACACACACACACACACACATGAAACAGCCCCCTCCCCTTTCAGTGGCATTCACACACACACTCACCAATTCAGCAATGCACACACACACACACACACACACACACACACACACACACACACACACACACACACACACACACACACACACACACACATCCCTATCCTAACTACACACTACTTCCCTACTGCTATGTCCAAGGCAGAAGCACACTCACACAGACATGCAGCCCTTCACATACACTCACACATACATGCAGCCCTTCACATAAACTCAGACACACATGCATCCCCTCACATACACTCACACACACATGCAGCCCTTCACATACACTCACACACACATGCAGCCCTTCACATACACTCACACACACATACAGCTCTTCACATACACTCACACATACATACAGCACTTCACATACACTCAGAAACACATGCAGCCCTTCACATACACTCACACACACATGCAGCCCTTCACATACACTCAGACAAACATGCATCCCTTCACATACACTCACACATACATGCAGCTCTTCACATACACTCACACCTACATACAGCCCTTCACATACACTCAGACACACATGCATCCCTTCACATACACTCACACACACATGCAGCCCTTCACATACACTCACACACACTCACACACACATGCAGCCCTTCACATACACTCACACACACATACAGCCCTTCACATACACTCACACACACATACAGCTCTTCACATACACTCACACATACATGCAGCATTTCACATACACTCACACACACATGCAGCCCTTCATATACACTCACACACCACACACACACACACACACACACACACACACACACACACACACACACACACACACACACACACACATGCAGCCCTTCACATACACTCACACACACAACTCCTAGCACTTCTTCACCACTAAGCTCCCTAGTACTTACCTCTACCACAATGGATGAATATGGCCTTTTGGCCATATTCATTACCATGAGATTCAAGGAGTATCCATGTTAATCTACACAGCTCAGCCATTCCATGAATTACTCAGCACATAGATGCCGTCTCAAAGATAATGCCAGGGGGGACAGCACACAGCTAATTAGCTTATAGCTCTTCTTCGGACTGCCTCATTAGCATGTAGCATGACCATGAAGACAGCCCTACATAGTGCTGTGCATCTTCATGCAAAAGCATTGTGTGAGGTCTGTGAACATCACTGCATGGTGTACACCTCATTCACTGTACATCACTGCATGGTGTACACCTCTTTCACTATACATCACTGCATGGTGTATACCTCATTCACTGTACATCACTGCATGGTGTACACCTCATTCACTGTACATCACTGCATGGTGTACACCACATTCACTGTACATCACTGCATGGTGTACACCACATTCACTGTACATCACTGCATGGTGTACACCTCATTCACTGTACATTACTGCATGGTGTACACCACATTCACTGTACATCACTGCATGGTGTACACCTCATTCACTGTACATCACTGCATGGTGTACACCTCATTCACTGTACATCACTGCATGGTGTACACCTCTTTCACTATACATCACTGCATGGTGTATACCTCATTCACTGTACATCACTGCATGGTGTACACCTCATTCACTGTACATCACTGCATGGTGTACACCACATTCACTGTACATCACTGCATGGTGTACACCTCATTCACTGTAATCTTTATGAAACTGATTCACTCTCATCTCAAAATTTCCCACATCACTGAAACTTCCTCTTTGTATTTTACCAATACAATATCATATTATTTTTAAGTATTATTATATTTATGGAGGCAGATAAATTCTCACCAAACCAGGAAGCTGGCAGGCTAAAAGTGAGCAATTATGTCTGCTTAAAGAAAATTATCAAAAAAATGTTACGGATACTAACACGCTAAAACTAACTTATATCCTGTTCACAGGCTTTAAATAAAATGCCAGAATAGTATGAAGCATGTCTAACACTTCCAGTTTATTTCTTAGTGTGTTTACTTTAGAAAGCAGTGTTTATTTTTTTTTTCTGTGGCATTTTTGCCTCCATATCTGCTTACCATTAAGCCTACCCTTTGTCAGATAGTGTCCATTTAGTCCTCCATTCTTGAGATTCTACCTGAAGTCATATCAAGAGTTATCTGAAAAAGGCTATCATTCAGGCAGCCATGAGTACACTTTCTGCTCTTGATGCCATCCTAGTGATGA
>NC_056746.1:1277708170-1277798170 GCF_019279795.1 Protopterus annectens | reverse complement strand
TAAATTTTAGCAAAGTCAGTTACTTTAAGGTGATGAATATAGGTTAGGCACTGTTGTAGCTAACTAGATAAATTTGTATTGAATATATTAAGTAAAGTTGAAAGATCAAGGAGGGTCTTTGGGACACAGCGGATAGCTGATAGATACTAGGGTTAAACAACAGAAACAACAACAATAAAAACTGATTATAAAAAGAGTACATTTATTTTTACATTACTAAAGGTCCTTACATGCAAACATAAGCACTGCAGTTTAAAATGATATACATTTGAGGCATCTAAAAAAATCTAATATCATAGCCTTATGTCTAATATCGTCTTTGCAATAAAGAGCTATTGCTAGACTTTGTGCAACTAAGTTTTTCCTTGAGAATTTTTATTAAGATTAAAAAGTAGTAAATCATACAGTAAAAATAGAAGTATATAATACTCACAAAATGGAAAATAAATGTTGAAAGTAATCTAGCACAGTTATTAAAACCATCAGGTAATTATTTAATTATTATCCGGAGATGAAATCCCCCTCAGCCTATGTATGATCAGTGCCTACATTATCAGTAATTGTTTGTTTTCAGAAGCAGTAATAAGAAAAGTCTTCCAATCAAAGCTGTAGAACTATCTTCAGTTTGTAATAAATGTATTCAAATACTTTATTCATTAAATTAGGCATATTTATACTTTCAAAGAAAAAAATGCATATCTTAACATAAGTTACAAACATCCATATTTATGATATTTACTGTGCTATTTGTTTGTTCCATTTAGCAATGATGGAGCATTATGTTGGCCCTAGTTCATTAAATGGACAGAACAAAAACTATTTTAAGTTACTATAAGGACTGAAGTATATGCTGCAAGTAAAATGCAAACTAAAAAATGCAGTAGCAAGCAGATATAAATGCTGGGAGACTATTCACATTACAATCCTAATGTAATTTCACACATTTATGGAAATTATGCCTAATTGTGCTGAATCTCACTGGCAGTATAATTCTAAAACTAATTTAACAGTCACCAATTAGCAATAACTTAACATATCTGCAAATCAACATTACAGTATGTACACAAACGGCAGGTCCGTATTCTGCAACACAATGAAAATAGTATCCCAGGATTTACATCAAAGTTCTGCGTGGGATTGTGTAGAATGAGAAAAAATGAAATACAGTTCACAATGAAATTGCAAGCTGTCAGCTCTGTAGTATATCTGGTGCTGCTATTTGAAACCTCACATAGCTGCATATTTAAAACTATGTACTTCCTAGTATGCTTTTTGTACTTGTAAATTGTGTGTGTGTGTGTGTGTGTGTGTGTGTGTGTGTGTGTGTGTGTGTGTGTGTGTGTGTGACTCTGTGTGTGTGTGTGTGTGTGTGTCTATATACACATGCACAAATGTTTTCTTCTGCTATGGCTCGGCCAGTCAAGCAGGTTATCACAGCATAAACACTAGTACTAATGCACAGTGATTAAGGTATGAATGGTGAGCTATTGTAGATGTGTGTTTGATTCTTGATGTTTGTCTGATTACTATATGATGCAAGTCATTTAGCAAGACTAAAGCTCTTAGATTGTATTTCAAAAAAGCCAAGTCTGGTGACATAGAGGGATAAAGCCCTGACTATGTTCCAGATGACCCAATCTCATTTAAATCTTTGGTCACTTGATGTAGTGGGAAGTGGGGGATGGATGAGCCCAAGCTGGGGGGGGGGGCAGGATACAGACACCATCAATTCCTCTGAGGACAGAGAACCTAATGGTGTGTATCCTGGAAAATGACTTTTGTCTCTCTGACCCCCCAGCTGGTGGCAGCCTTCATTAGCAAGTAGAAAAGAGTGTTCACTTGCAGGGTTAAGATATAGTAAAGGAAGAACTTAGGTGTTACAAGAAAGAAATATGCTATCACTGTAGGCAAGGTCACAAGCAACAATCAGGGTAGCCTCTATGATGGCCACTGTGTTGTCCAGGAGTAATTGCCTAGTACGGGTAAATGAAAGGACAGAGTCTCGTTGGTAGAGGTTTGATGGTCGGAAGGCACGGAGGCAAAAGACTTATAAAAAATCATTTCAGAACAGGCAATAATGCCTTCTGAGTGTTACCCACTTAACACTGTACAGTATCTGGCAGAAAGGATTAAAACTATTAGCAGCTAATGAGCTTAATGCTGTGGTCCCTTGTTTGAGTCCCTTAGCCTCCATTTACCTACTACGTGACTGTGAGGCAATGCTCCTGGGGAAGTTGAATGAGAAGTAAACTGGAAAAAAACATTTCCAGCCATGGGGGGGGGTGGATAAAACCATTCCAGCCATGGGGGGAGGGATGAAACCACATCTAAAAAAGGCTACTCAATAGAAATGCAAAATTATGTCCTTTTTAAGGTGCCTCATACTCTTTAGAAGCAAATGTACTCTACCAGACAGCCACACATAGAAAATATCTACTCACTTCTATTCTCTCACAAGAACATTCATCATGACAGCCACTATTCTCAGTCAGAATAAAGAGTATAATATTGGATGCCACAATTTAATCATTTAAATGGGGGAGTGTCTTTCCCATAACCCCATATGCGCGCACGTTTTTGCTTATGTATGCTAACTCTATGGTCATACAACCATGGCCAAAGTATAGCGGCCACATAAGTGCTACAGTGGAATAAGTAACAGCCGGCTACAGCACAATTCAACAAACTGAAGAAAAATAACTACTTTGGCCTTTTGAACACTCAAATCAATCAAACAGTCACACATACGATATAGCCAACAAAATTACAGATCAACTGCATGGTACCATATAGCTATCCATCTGTATATCCATCTATCCATCCATCCACAACTCCTTTTTCCTCCCATTTTCGCACATGGAGTTGGGGTATCACATCAATAGTGACCATCATCTACAGCCAATGTTCACACAGCTTGGTGACTAGTCTTGTTACAGTTGTTCTTACATACCACACATCCATGCACACTCACACCTACAGCCAATTTAGAGTGCCAGTCCATCTACTTCATCTCTTTGGAATGTGGGAGGAAACTGGAGCACTCAGAGAAAACCCACACAAGCATACACACACACACACACACACACACACACACACACACACACACACATATATATATATATATATATATATATATATATATATCTGTGTGTGTGTGTGTGTGTGTGTGTGTGTGTGTGTGTGTGTGTATGTATATATGGATCTACTACTTACCAAAATCCCACTTTGTCGAACTTCATAACGACGAGACGAAGCTGCTGAAGACATAGTTTCTGGAACACCCAGATCACTGCAAAATAACTCCGGGAAACGAACCACTTGTCCAGCAACACTTCAACAACAAACTGAAGCAAATCAAACCCACCCAAGAGGGGGGTGCCCCCCACACCCCGCTTAACTAAATATACCAACTCTGAGATTGCACTATAGTGGCAAAAAGGGCAAAGTTCGCCATGGTGGTCAAGTCGCTCATTTCACGGAGTTATTTTACAGTGATCCAGGTTATTGTGAAACTACATCTCTGGCAACTTTGTCTTGTCGTTATAAAGTTTGATGGAAGTGGGATTTCAGTAAGTAGAAGTAGATCCGTATATAAATATATATATATATTTATTTATATATGTTTATATACACACACACACACACACACACACACACACACACACACACACACACATTTTATATATTTTTCCTATTAATTTTTCTTTCCACTAGGGCAGTGTCACATGACGCAACTGCAAACTGTAGTAGAATAGAAAGGGTTCTAGGAACCTGTATTATTACCATTTGTAGTTTTCAATAAACACAGGGGTGAGACAATGTATGCTTTCTTACATGCAAACCTATCCCAAGTGGGACGTTTGTCCCCACAATATGTGCCTTCAAGCATTCCAGTTATGTTTCCAAGTTCAGGTAAAAAGTTCAAGCTGGTGGTTGCAGGAAGTAACAAGGGCTAACTGCCATTGTCTCTTTTAATACATTTAATATGAACACGTACCTCGTAAGGCAGCAGCTGACCTGTAATGTTTTGCTTATTTTGTTAAATCTCTCTGCAATAGTAATATATCAATCCAAAAGTCTCCCATACACAACTAGGTATAAATAAACTTATCTCTCCTCTGTTAATGTATGGTGTGCATCTGAAAGTTTTTTTAGTATAAATGAAAGTTAAAAAGAGTTAATTAAAATGATAGTAAAGATTTATGCAAAGTAAATAGGTTAATGGCACCTTCTTTAAAAGCAAATAATGTTAGTTAACATTCTATAATCATACCATTAATCTCCATAGCTTTTCTTTTATAGTCCTCCTTCTGCTACTATTTAATAAGGTTGCAGTTTCACATTTTTTTATTTTCATTCATTCGGATACTTTCTCTTTTTTTAGTAATTTTTAAGAAAGCAAAATGAAATGTAATGCTAGACTGACAGAGAAAAAACATTAGAGCTAAAAAAAATAGATGAGGAAGTGTTCTTCATATAAATATATATGTTTGTATGCACACACACACACACACACACACACACACACACACACACACACACACACCAATCTGGTTCTTTGCAACTGTTGCTCTGTTAGTAGTAGGGAGCTGTCTGCAAAACTATATTTCACTATACATTTCTGCCAGTCATGCAAGCAGCTAAAAGTTTGTAACCCTGACTTACCAGTTGCTCTCTGTTCTGAATGCTGCAGTATTTTTTCCCCTTGAAGTAGTTGACAGTCCTTAAACTGACGCCTTCTGAATTCCTTTCGCAGAGCTGCTGTCTTCTCTCGTCTCTTGACAATGTTGCTGTAAACCCATGGAGTTGTTTCCCTGGTTCCATCCACGCTCATGCTGCTTTGTCGCCTAGCTTGATCTAATACACCCAGCGTGGGTATCAGATTTATACACCATTCAGGCTCTGACGTTCACAGCAGATCATTTCCTTTGTATTTACAGGCCATTTGGGCTCTTCAGGCAGTGTTAGACTGTGGCCACTTTAACCCTTTACAGACCTTAGAAGCTTAAGAACTGTCATGAAATGCACAGAATGCAAAACTTATTTTACTGGACCTAATATTTTCAATGTTTCCTAACAGCAGACTTCCTGCGCTTGATATCACAGCTTTGGAATGTTAATTGAATATGACATTATTGTTTTCCTGGATGTTGCTGCAAAAGAAAGGGATAAAATTAAAAAGGGATAAAATTAAAAAACAGACTCTGCATCTAGAGTTCATACTTGTCACCAAAACAGATCAACTAAGTAAATGACAACTAACGGAACTATATATTATTGTATTTTTTTACTACTTTTATTTATTTAAAAAATGTGACTGATAGTATCAGTTCTGACACATAATAATGTTGAATAAGTTTAACATCTTCTTGATATAGACATTGGCATCTGAATCAATCCCCTTTTTCCCATGTAGGACTTAGGGGTGGGCTGTCTTAATATGTACAATATATTTATTACTATACCAAGGCTGTTTCAAGGCCAGACTGTGCAAGGTGTTTGCGTAGGGTACTGAACTGAAAATCAAACAATGTCTGGCAGACACAAAGCATTTTGACTGGGATGGAACATTTTTTCCAAGATTTTGGGAACCAAGATGTCAAGAACTAACCCAGTTCTCTACTTTTGTAACATGGGAGGAGCATACCTTCATGTGTCCTCTTTCCTGTCTTGGGGTAACTTTCCTAAAAAAGATTCTACCTTTACAAGCAAACCTGTAGTACAGTGTTAACATTCACATCTAACATGTTAACTTTTATTTACAAAAGTGCCATTATCACTGAAACATTATAATATAATTACACCTTTTCTGTCCTCCTCCCCTAAACACAAGAAATAAACACCTAATCAGTGATAAACTGGAGCAGATCTGCCTCTGCAGATACATAAGTATTGCTTTCCACTCACAGTTATAATCAAATGTTTTGACACTTTAGGATCATGTTATCATTTTTACTGAATGTGTAGTTTTATTTATTTATTAAACATGCAAACACTGGACACAAGTGTGCATTGTATATGGGTGACCTGCGGATACTGTCTAAGTGACTCGACAAGAGTCATATAATGGGCAAATGGATGTTGAGGACTCAAACCATAAATGTTAGGAAGAGGCTTATGAACAGCTCATTGCTTTCACCTTCTGTGATAATTGCCAGGTTCGTTGTACTGTAACTGTTTCTGATAAAAGGAGAGGTTTGCTGTATAAAACATGAAGCACTGTAAAACCATTCACCAGGCTATTGAAATTACATTGTTTTAAAAATGGCATTGTAATTTTTCCAACAGGATGGTCAGAAACAATGTTTTATTAATACATCCCTAGATTAGTCTGGTTCATCGTCATTCAGTTTTTAGTTTACCTGATTACAGAGACGGATGGTTTGCAAACATTTATAAAAGAAGTCAGGAAAGTTGATTTATGGCTCAGATATATGGAATCTGCTCAAACCACAAACAGTTCATATTCAGAAACATATTCTGGAGCATTGGTAGAGACATTTGGAAGGGAGGGGTTTGGGTAGACAGAGCAGATGGTTGTCTGATCTCTTTTCTTTCAGGAGGAAGGTTGGGTTAGACTTTGACACACTGCCCCCCAGGAGGGGCACTTGCCATAGTCAGTAGTGAAGGACTGCATGAATGCTAGTATAACCTCCTGTTCTCACACTCTCCATTGTATACCCACCCATCTGTGATTATTGACAAATGCCCTCTATCTACTTACTAGCTATTTCCTTATGTGTCTAAATATTATACATACCCCTTATATAATTGTATAAATATTTTTCTCTGCATTTCTCTTTACATCATGTAATAGTATTCACTTGGGCTGTACCTGAAATTGGTCCATTGTGAATAGTGCACAGTCTGCTCTGGCAAACATGCATACATACATATGTACATACATACGTACATACACACACACGTAGATGAATAAAATACAAGCCTCAGCTCATGCAGTTCTGTTAGGTGTATTTAAGCACGGTGAAGCAACCCCTCCTTTGTGACTCCATGTCTTTCATGGTAGGTAGCGTTTTAAGGAGGAAAAGTTCCTTCTCATAAGATTAATGGGAACTGCCTGGACATCCCCTCAAGGGGGGGTTCCATAAGTATAAGTTGCTAAGGGGACACTTGCAAAGCACTTTAGATGGTAAATGATGAGGTAAACATTTTTAGTGTGGGGGCACCCATGTACACGTGGAACCCCACCCCCATGCATTTCTTATAATTAATGCTGAGTGTAATACTGCATACTGTGAAAAAACATAGTTTGTTTTACATGGGAAACAACACAGTTCTTGATCTGTGATCACCAAAAACACACATCTAGGTGTTAAATGTACTTAGCAGTATCTTGTACCTAATAACATACAGATTCTGCATTAGTTCTGTCCCTATGATGAGTTGCTACTGCTTCACTGATCAGTCTTTGGGTACTAAGAGAACCACAACCATCTGAACCAAGCTTCTTCAGAATGGAAGAAGTAAATGTGATGTGATATACAAAGTTTCTCACTTGGAGGTGCGTGAATTCTGCCCTGGGCAGCTGCTTTAAGTATTTAATCATCTCCAGTGGCACAGAAACGTTGAGGGTGAATTAAACTACAAGGAATACATGTTTCATCTGGCTCTTTTCATGAGAATGCTACACACAGTACTATGATTGAGAGGACATAAATGTGTAGAGTGTTAGCCCTTTAGTGACTGTACTGATGTAATATTTTAATAGAGTAATGTCGGAAGCTCTCTTAAAAATTTGCAGACATTTGCTGTTCTTTTTCTTGTTGATAGAACACATAGATAATGTTGTACCTTTTATCTGATAAACATAAACCCTATAAAGGAGTCATGCCTAAGACTTTGTAATGAACCCTTTCTTTGTCTGGAGTTTCAGTATTATTGTAATCTTATCTAGATACACATCTGAAAGTTTATGTTACACTACATTTACTTCACTCTTTTCAATGTCAAAAATTAGTGCCAAAAGTTTAAAATACTCTTGGTAAGAAAAATTGTAAATGAAATGTTCAGCAACATTTAATAATCAGCAGTAAACTGTACTTGCTGTTAAGATATTCTGGACAAAAGAAAGAAAGAAAAACAGTTGCCAGATCTAAATTGTGAAGACCCATCTGTCAACACATGAAGAACTCTAAAACAACCTTTAAATTATTGCACTTAGTAAGAAATAACCAGTAATCCACAACAGTGACTGATATATGCATGGATATCTGATACAAAGACAGTAAGTGACATGAGATTGTATTTTGTCAGTCTAAACATTTGAAATGGTGACTAGGCCTTTACATACCTAATCCACTCAGCCCTCAGATACTGGACAGATGGAGGGTGAGACACTTGATCAGGGAAGTGTGGTTATTGTGGTTTCAGTGCCAACTGACTCTGGCTGTAGCCAAAGCATGGGCAAGGTACCATACAGGAGGTTTGTTAGGTTTGCACAGAGGCACCCTGATGTCCACCCTCCACCTGATCCTGGTGTGTCATTACGTGCCACTCAATGTATGTTTAGGGCCATCATGTAGATGCTGTTATGTTCCACTAGGGTTGTAGATGTGGCACAGGCTGACATGTGTTACTGCCTCCACCATGTAGCCAATTCACTGGTTCAGGTGAAAGACATGGAATGGGCAGTGTCTGTGATGGAACAGTTGCAGGGAGAGAAACAGTATCCGCATGAACATAGGTCAGCATCATACTCTGCTGTCTGCCAATGTGACCATGCCCAATCATGCTCCTGTAGTGGTAGTACTTACACTGGTCCATCAGTGGCTGAAGTGTCCACACCCAGACATAGCAGACCATGGGATCATGGACCTGGATATACTTGTGCGGAAAGCTCGTCCAGCAGACATCAGTGACATTCAGGTAGTAGCAGCAGCAGCACATTTGACCATGGGCATGGATGTGACAGTGCAACTCCTGTACTGCAGTAACTCGCATACACATTTCACCTTGAATGCTCATACAGACACACACACACACACACACACACACACACACACACACACACACACACACACACACACACACACACACACACACACACACACACACACACACACACACACACACACAGCAGGTACATGGGTCATTCCTGAGGCTTGCAGCTCATTCTGTCTCACTGGCCATTTGACAATTTATCACAATTTTTGCCTGCCTTTCTTTCTTACTCACATGCACTCACTTCCTTTTGGGTCAGCCTTGCCCCCCCCAAACAACACCCTGTTCAAATGATGATAACTTGGTCATCTCCTTGATTCTATCTTTTGGATTCAGGGATACATAAATGTTTTGTCTGATGCACAGGGTGCATAGCTGAGTGAATGCTTATGATACTTGTGTTTGTGATGCTGTTTAGAAAATTGCACTGCTTTCTTACAGGTTTTCGTATTGTGTGTATTTTGATACATGAGGCCTATTCTTTGATAACAAGCACACATCTATTGACATAATCAGTCCTGCAACATATTGATCTCATTGATGTAAAACTCACACGCCTTCTTCTTAGGTACGTTAGCAAGTAACAGCATGCAAACAAGAAAAGCACTTCTTCTTTCAGCTTAAGAACTCAGCAATCCAATATAAATCCAAGAACAGTAGAATAAGATCAGAGTTCAACATTCACAAAAAAAATCACAAAATTTTAATAAGCAAAGCTTTCGAGACACAAGCTCTTTTTCAATGCATAAATACCACTTTACAATTACCATTTTTAAATATAAAGCCAGCCAATAAACAACAACAAACAAATCATGTGACTCTGACATCAACATAAATAAAAACATTACAAAATATATAGAATGTACTACTACTATATTATAAAATATTATAAAATATCACGTTTAACTTTCAAAATTGGTTTAATGCTGTTTTCAGAATTCAGACCAGGTAAAATATCAGATCTAAAAAATTAATCCATTTATATTCAACAGTTTCAGTGGCATTGACAATACTACCACCCCTTTCATTTATATACATGTTCTGTAAAATTCTAAACTTAAACTTGTAAGAATTACCTCTGCCTAATATATGCTTATACAATGCATTTGTTTCCACACACCTACGTATTTCCAAAAGATGTGCCCCTATTCTCTCTTTGAGTTTCATATTAGTTTTACCTATGTAGAAACTATCGCATTAGCAATGCAAACAAGATTTGTGGTATAACATGCACCTGAAGCCTTTGTAATAATTTTTTTCTTTGTGATGGGATGTACAGAATTGGTGTCTACATTGATGTCACTACAGAATGCACAACTGTGACAGGGGACAGTTCTAATTTTACTAAATTTTGTCCTTGATTTACCATTTCTCCTTATATCCTTATTGCAAAGCATCTGTTTTAAATTCTTTTCATACTTATATATAAACTTCAGCCTCTCACCCACAAGAGCAGCAACTTCTGGATTAGAATGGAGTATAGACCAATTCTTACCTACTATCTTCTTAACCATACTAGTATAACCATTATACTTCAAGCAGTACCCTATATTAAATCTATTTGTAGCACAAGCTACATTCTCCATCTGACTAGCATTAGATAGATGCATAAAGGGTCTAGCTGAATGTCATCTCTCATCAATAACTAAATTTTTAGCAGTATTGATAATACTTTCAGTATACCCTCTACTCTTAAAATCATTAGCCATACTATCCATTTCTTTTAAGAAACTGCCTTCTTCAGTGTTCAAACCACTTGCCCTTATAAACTGTCTTTTCATTACTCCTTTGTACATATGTCTAGGATGCATACTGCTGTAATGTACGTACCTAGTGGCCTGTATGTCTTTTTTATATATCCTTGTCTCAAAAGAAGCATCTTTAATAACTATTTCCACATCCAGAAAATGGATGGATTTATCAGAATGGTTAACATCAAATTTTAAAAAATCTGTACTAATCTGTAGATGGTCAACAAAAGCATGTAGTAAATCGACATTATTACTCCATAGCAAAAGCACATCATCTACAAAATGCTGATAAAACTGTAAATTTCCATTCTTATACATGCCATTGGAGTCATATTTAATCTGATCTTCCCAATTGGCCAATACTAAGTTTGCTTAAGTATTGGCCACAGGTGTCCCCATGGCCACTCCCAAACATTGATGGTAATAGATGCCATTATACATAAAAATATTGTTATTCAATACTACATCCATCATAGAGCAGAAAAGTTCTATTTTGCTACTATTAAAGGGCATGTGCTTGTGTAGAAATTTTCTAAGTGCTTCTAAACCATAATCATTAGGTATAACGGTGAATAGGGATTTAATATCCACAGTCACCATAAGTATTCCATTACTATTATGAACATCTGACCATGACTTTAAATTCTTAAGAAATGCATTAGTGTCCTTAATATAACTTTTACTCATAGGCAATAAAGGTGCCAATTGTAGTTCCAAATATTTTGATAAGGTTAACAGACTGCCTGTTGCAAGTTACATTGTTCTGAAGAAGTCCTATTACCTGTGGACGAAAACACTAAACTTGTGTTATTGTAAATAAAGCCTTTTTGTGGCACTCGACTCTGAAGACTTCTTCTTTTCCTTTTATTACTGATTGGTGCTTGTGGTTATGGTATTTCTAAATTGGAAACCATTTTACATTTTGGTGATGGCTACAAATGTTATTTTGATCAGTTACGGAATTATCTTGAACAATATGATCCCATTTTATCTTTCTTGGTTGACATTCTGGGATGCTTTCAAGGACAAATTACTGGCAAACAGACCTCATATTAAAAGATTGGAAACCAGGAGTCTGTATTTAGGATGACCACTCGCTGCATTATTCTTCCATATATAATTGTTTAGAAGGTGATTACCTTTCTGTTGTACAGGACAGGGAATATGATTTATTTCTTTTTTACAATAAGAGTGTGGCAAATATACAAAAGGCAACATTACTCTATTGTATGTTATTGCTGTGGGAAATGTATAAAAGGCAATAAATAATACTCTACTGTAGGTTAAAAAAATAGATTTTTGTCCATTGCTTGAAATCCTGAGCAGCCATGAAGATCAGTATATGTTTGCACTTTGTGATACAGAGGATGCTAATGGATTAGCATTACCTTAGTTACGTTCAGCAGTTTCTAATATTCTAGAGAGTAGCAGTCAGGCTCATGAATTACTGATTGTTTGCTGCATTGCAAACCAGTCCTCTCTGGTTATAACTTTTGTTGAACTTAGGAAGTTTTGGGAATGTTTAATATTTGGCTTCACCCATCCTGTACGGCATCGATTACTCTTCTTATCTATGACTGACTGCTATTCAGCTTCAAGTGTTCACTATGGCATTTTTTAGAGTACCTATTAGATTCATGTATTATTCCAGGTTAAGTATGTGGGTCGTGTTAATTGCATTAAAAAGAGCTGTGATGAATCAGACTTGTTGAACTGGTATCTCACTACCACAATTGCAATAAACTTTTAGTAAGAATGGTAGATTGACTATCCTAGACATCAGATGGCAAGAATATATATATATATATATATATATATATATATATATATATATATATATATATATATATTATATATATATATATATATATATATATTTATATATGGTTCTACTATACAAGATCGAAACTTCAAAAAGCCGAAATCCATATGACTGAGACTATATGTTTGACTTTTGAAATTTTGAACATGTAAAATAAAGAAAACTACCTACACATTGCTATCAGGGGGCAAGCTGCCCTGCACTCCCATGGGGGGCTGCACCCCCACACCCCCTGCTATTTAAATATGCCAACTCTGAGATCGCAATACAGTGCTGAAAATGGAAAGTTTTCCCATTCCATGCTATAGGGAGCTGTCTGTTCAAACTTCCAAAAGTCGATCATATGGTCATATGAAAGTTGGCCTTTTGGAACGATCATCTGTAGGTGACCCATATATATATATATATATATATATTAATATATATATATATATATATATATATATATATATATATATATATATATATATATATATATATATATATATATATATATATATGTATATATATATATATATATATATAAAAAATTATAACAATATATCCCTATGTGATAGCTAATGATCGGGAAGTTGTTTTCAGCAAATATGAAATTATGTTATAGGAAACATGAATATAATAATACCAGGAGATTTTCAATGTGATTTGGCAGAAAGAATAAAGAAAAAGGGAAAAGATAAAAAGATATAAAAATAATGAAGGAAATAATAAAATATGGAAAGGAAAGGGATGGCTGCATAAAAGAAATGTGTTTAAAAAGAGATTGATTATTTTATGGTATCAGAAGGGATAAAAATAATAGAAGAATTAGTAGCAAGGGCTGGATATTCAGATCATCTAGTGATATGGATAGAAATTGAAGAAAATAAAGAGTATATTAAGATAGAAAAAGTAATAAACAGAATAAATGAAAAAGAGTGGAATATAGAAGGTGATGGAGAAGATATAATTACACAGTAATGAAAAGAACATTTAACAATGTTATCATTTTATAAAAACTGAACTGAGTGGTAGATAGTATTTAAGAAGAAATACAGAGATTTATTTAATTTTGAAAATAAACATAATAAGGAAATTGAAAGACGAATATGCAGATAAATATGAAAGGTTTTTTTATAAATCTACAATGTAACAGAACGGAATTCTATGAAAAAGAAAAAGTAATATTTGAGAAAAATAAGGAAAGAATCAAAAATATGTTATTTATACAAGTATATTTACTGCAAGAAAAAAAGAAGAGATAGCATATAGTGTAACAAGAGAAATGAGGGTCAAAATGGTAAAGTTAAGAAAAATCAAACATAAATTACAGAAATGGTGGAATACATAGAAGAGATGTATAAAAAGAAGGAAAACAGAGAAATCCAAATATATTGGCAAGTTAGAAAATTTACAGATTTAATGAATAAAAAATAGAGAAATAATGGTAGAAGAATTAGATAAAATAAAGAAGTTAATACAGATTAAGTAGTTGGTTCAGATGGAATTTGTTATGAACTGTATAAGAAATTCAAAAATTGGCAAGTAGCTTATTTTGTAAAGATTTTGAATGAATAGATGGAAGAGGGTTTTAAATATAAGGGGGTTTGGAGTGGAATCTTAAAATTCTTATGGAAAAGGGAATAAAGAAGAAGTAAAAACTGGAGACTACTAATATTAAATAATACTAACTATAAGAGATTTATGAAGATTATACAGAAATGGATGGAGAATAAAATACAAAATATAATAGAAGAAAGTGTATTTGGCATTAAAGACAGAAGTTGTCAAGAACTTTTAAGGATTATGAGGAAAGTAGTAGATGATGTTATGAAAGAAGGACAAGAAATATTTTGCTACAATAGAGCATGAAGTATTATGGAAATCTATAGATAGCTATAATATTAGTAAGAAAATTAAAATAGCTTGTATTACTGTTTATAAAAGTAATATAGTCAGGATACTAATTAATGGATGGCTAAGTAGATAAGTATAAATGAATAATGGGATTAGACAAGGATGTCCAATAAGGAATATTCTGTTTGCTTTAATTATGAATTTAATAGTAAATCAAATTAAGAGTAAGATGAGAAAAGCAGAGAAATAGGAAAATGTGTAAAAGTTCGTTATAATGACCTATGCAGATAATATAGCCATTATAACAAAAAATTATTTTGGATGGAAAGGGTAATTCAATATTTAATAACATTATTAAAGGAAACAGGGATGTATTTTAATAAAGAAAAAAGTCAAAGATTAGGGAACAGTAGTAGGATAGTAGGAATACAATTTACTACAACTAAAATAAAGATTTTAGGAATAGAGTTTGGCATTAATGAAATAAAGAAAAGACAAAGGGAAAATGTAATAAGAAATATAAAAGAAGTATTTGTATTATGAAAAACATAAATTATCATATAAAAAGAAAGCAAATTTGGTCAACTTTGTGTTGATAACCAAATGGCATATTTAGTAAGTGCTTTTATGATTCCAAAAATATACAACAGGAAATAACAGAAATATTTTTTTCTTTTATATGGGGTTCAAGACTGAATCCGGTGAAAAGAGGAGTGTCATACAGTAATAAAGAAGGATGGTGGTTCAGGATTAATAAATCTATTAGTATTTGGGGGTTCTTTAAATTTATAAAGTATTAGTATGGAAAAAGGTAAGGAGAAACTAGTAGAAAAGAGATTTAATTGTAAGTATAAAAGTATGTGGGAAGAAGTTAGATCTAATAAAATAAAAAAAAATAGAAGATTATAATGAAGAATTGCAAAATTATTTAGAAAAGATAAGAGTATGTTAGATAAAGACTGATGATATAAAAAAGAAAACTATGGTACGAAGAGATAATGGATCAATCATTTCATATAAATCCATGGGAAATTTTGCAAGAAGAAAAGATTAAAGAAAGAAAGGGTGTAAAATTGGGCAGAATGTCAAGTTTTTATGGAGGTTAAGTATAAATCAACTTCCTGTTACAGGTAACATGCCATATAAAAAGAAAAGTGAAAGAGTTTCCTTAAATTGTGGTGAAATGGCAAAACATATGTTATAACATGTGAAAGACTGAGAAAGTTATGAAAAAACTGTGTGAAGAAAATTTATTTGGAAATATGAAAGAAAAAGATATATATAAATATGGATATGATAGCATATGGATATTATAAGAACATCAAAAAGAGGAAACAGTAAGAACAGATAAAAGAATATGTTATATTTTCTGGTTTATTTGGAATGAAAAACTTAGTGAAATTATGTTTAATGGGAAATGGGTCTTTCCAGCAATTATACAAACAATCAAATGGTGGTTGTGGAAAGGGAGTAGGGGTCTTAAAAAAATTGTGAGTGATTCTTCTTTATAAATGTTGGTGATGGAATATGTAAATAGGTAAACAAAAAATATATAACATTGGTGTAAATAGAATGCAAACAAAGGACCTCTACTCTTTTCAGTAGGTGCCACCTATACCTTATATCCACCTGAGATATCACCAACTTAAGCAGATGGGGCTTCAGTTTCACATCACATCTGAAAGATGGCACACTCAGGGGTGCAGCATCCCTCTTATGCTGCGATGCAGTGTCAACAATCAATCTACTTGGTATGTGAATAGAACTCATAACATCTATACCAAAGGTGGGTGTGCTAAATGTTGTGCCACTGACACTGACATTATTTTTGTGGTGCTTTAATAATCTATTTCCTTCGCATTGCCTCATTATGTCATACGCTAGTATAGCATCTAAGTCGACATCAGCTACTGCATTCCGCTGAAAAGACTTCAAACCTTTTTGCCTCATACTTCTCGAGTGTTTCACACTGAGCAGGATGTACCAAGAACAACAATTCCATCCAGTTGTGAGACATTACATAAGACTTCTTTTCTGTACTTAGTATTGATTCCATATGCTTTATCTGATAATTCATGTCTGGCAGTTAATAAGGTCTAAATCACCTTTATAACACAGTACTGGACCCATGAAATGTAACCCTAATTTGTTATCTTTATATCTGGTGACAGATACATGGATAAAACAGGACAAACTACTCCAACCCTAGCCGAGAGACAAAATATAACAAGTCATAGGTAGTCTAATGCAAGGAAACTTGGCCACTCATTACTGCTAATAAATAATAACAAAATAAAAGCTAAGAAATAATAACAAAATAAAAGAAGTACAGCTGCTCACCAGTTACTATTTTGTAAAGTATCCTAGCTTAGTCTCTTATTATTGTCACATTCCACACCTTGCAGTCTTACATCTAGCTAAACTAGCTTTCTTTGCTAATGGAAAACTTGGCAAAAAAGATAGAACACAACAAAACAAAATTAATTTCTAACAATTAAGAAATAGAGCCAAGAAGCTAGTAATACAAGATAAAAAAACTATTTCTCCTCTAAGCTAACAACCTTACAAAATAATCCAAAGAAATTCTGGAAGTCAGTCTCCACCCTTCTCAACCCTGGAACTCTACATAATCCCTCTCCTGCACCTGATAAGACCCCTTAATAAAATTTCCTATGACTTTAATACCCACTTTGTTACTCCAAAAATTAATCAAAGACTCCTCAACAAGCCCAAACCAATACTCCCAGAATACTAATAATCTCATACAAAATGAGAATGCCTCACTCATTCCTGACAAAAATTCCAATCCTTCCACAACCACTCATTTTCTATTGAACCAGTAGCCACATCTTTCATATGTAAACTATTAAAAAACTCAAACCATGCTCCCTTTTCACAGACAGCCTTCCCACAGAATATTTACAACTAGCAGCAAATGTAATTGCATATCCAGTTAGTATTCTTATAAACCTCTCTCTCACGGAAGGATATGTTCCACGTCTATGGAATAAATCTATTATTACTCCACTACATAAAGTTGGAAACTCTCACCACCTCTCAAACTATCACCCCATCTCTATACTTTCCCCCACTATCCACAATCCTTGAGAAATGTGTACACAGCACTATTACAGCCCTGCTCTCATTCACCGATACTGTCAACAAAGCCTTAGATACAAATCACTCCACTTCAGTAATCCTATTGGATCTATCTAAGGCTTTTGACACAGTATCACATATTAACTTCTGATCCAATTAACAAAAGTTGGCTGCACCCCAAATCCCTCAACTGGTTTACATCATACCTAAGTAATAGACAACAATCTTTAAAGTGGCATAACATCCAATTTGATTACCTGTCAAACAACATAGGAGTTCCATTCTGGGACCATTACTCTTCAACATCTTTATTAATGATCTCCATAAAGTCTCTCAATTGTTACACTCCATGATGGGCATTGTTACACCTCATGATGGGCATTGTTACACTCCATGATGGGTATTGTTACATTCCATGATGGCATGATGGGCATTGTTACACTCCATAATGAGTATTGTTACACTCCATGGTGGCATGATGGGCATTGTTACATTTCATGGTGGGCACTGTTACGCTCCATGATGGGCATTGCTACACTCCATGATGGCATGATGGGCATTGTTACACTTCATGATGGCATGATGGGTATTGTTTCACTCCATAATGGGCATTGTTACACTCCATGATGGGTATTGTTAAACTTCATGATGGTCATTGTTACACTCCATGATGGGTATTGTTACATTCCATGATGGCATGATGGGCATTGTTACACTTCATGATGGGCATTGTTACACTCCATAGTAGCATGATGGGCATTGTTACACTCCATGATGGGTATTGTTACACTCCATGGTGGGCATTGTTACACTCCATGGTGGCATGATGGGCATTGTTGCACTTCATGATGGGCATTGTTACACTTCATGATGGACATTGTTACACTCCATGGTGGCATGATGGGCATTGTTGCACTTTATGATGGGCACTGATACACTTCATGATGGGCATTGTTACACTTCACGATGGACATTGTTACACTCCATGGTGGCATGATGGGCATTGTTGCACTTCATGATGGGCATTGTTACACTTCATGATGGGCATTGTTACACTCCATGGTGGCATGATGGGCATTGTTACAATCCATGATGGGCATTGTTACACTCCATGATGGGTAGTGTTACACTCCATGATGGGCATTGTTGCACTTCATGATGGGCATTGTTGCACTTCATGATGGGCATTGTTACACTTCATGATGGGTACTGTTACACTCCATGATGGGCATAGTTACACTCCATGATGGGCATTGTTACACTTTATGATGGGCATTGTTATACTCCATGGTGGCATGATGGGCATTGTTACACTCCATGATGGATATTGTTACACTCCATGATGGGCATTGTTACACTTCATGATGGGCATTGTTACATTCCGTGACGGCATGATGGGCATTGTTACACACCATGATGGATATTGTTACACTCCAAGATGGGTACTGTTACACTCCATGATGGGTATTAATCCACTCCATGATGGGTATTGTTGCACTCCATGATGGGCACTGCTACACTCCATAGTGGGCATTGTTATACTCCATGATAGGCATTGTTACACTCTACAATACATATTTGCCCCTATTAGTAATGACCCTGTGATTATTACATATATAGCCCATGGAATTTTAACAGTTAAACATGAGCATACTTGTGGCAAATAAGCAGTATGTGCAACTGGCCTTAATACAGTCTTGTAATTAATAGCAATCCAAACTTGAACATACATATTTCAGTCAAAAGCATATGTTATTCAATAATCATTTTCATGCAAGCTTTTGTAAAAAAACAATGATTCAATGTGTTCCACAACAACCATGAAGTCAATCCAGGAGCTAAATAGAAGGGGGATGGATAGTGGGGAGTTCAGGAAGAATGAAAATGGACAATACAGATGCATAGTTATGGTGTGTACATAACTTTAATATCTGATGTCCTTTACATTCGTTCCTTAACTACTGAGACAGAATCCAAATCTACGTGAACCTTGGGTTGCCTTAATGGGACAATATTCCGGAGTACTGCAGAGTCAAAGGCAGCCCTGTTTCTGGAAGTCAAATCCAATTTGTAATAAGCAATAAAGGTATGAGCATTAGACCAGGTAGCTGCTGCACAAATGTTGTCAATAGATATTCTAGACCAGAAAGATGAGGTAGCCACTGACCTGGTGGAGCATGCATTAGAGGGTCTAGGTAGGGACAGACCTCACTGACTGTAAACAAAGGAAATGCAATCAGTCAGCCACTTGGCTGAGGTAATTTTAGAAACTACTGTATCCCATTTGTTTGGGGAGAAGGAAACAAACAATTGTTCTGACTTTCTGAAATCTTTCGCTGTATGGAGATAAAAAAATGTCTATGCACATCCAAAAAGTGAAGTATGTATTCACCTTTGTTAGCAAAGTTGGGAAAGAAAACAGGCATATCAATGACTTAATTAATATTCATCTCTGAGGCTACTTTAGGCAAGAAGGATGGATTGGTCTGTAAGGTAACCCTGTCTTTGCGAAAGATGAGGTACTGAGATTTGGAAGAGAGAGCCTGGGCCACTACAAAAACAGTCTTCCAGGATAAAAAAATTAAATCAGATTTAGCTGATGCTTCAATGGGGCTCTGAGTTAAACCTTGCAGCACAACTGTCAAATCCCAGGGTGGGTTGAAGTCCTTCACTGGGGAGCCTAAGCAAAAATGCACCTTTAATGAAAGCCTTGCACAATTCTGAAGAAGCTAATGACAAAGCATTTTCACCTGAATGAAAATTAGATATTACTGCCAACTGCACATTCATAGTAGATATACTAGCTCCTTCTTGAAAAATAGATGCTATAAACTCTAGGACAGCAGAGGTAGGAGAAGTGAAGGGATCCAATTCTCTCTGGACAGCCCAAACAGAAAAAAATGTTTCCATTTACTTTTGTAGATCTTCCTGGTAGACACCTTTTGGGAAGCTAGTAATATCTGTTAGAATGGGCTGTCTTATCAGTGGAATTGGAGAAAACATGCTGTCAACTTGAGGCGTGGAATGTGGGTGTTTCACTCCCATGTGATGAGAAAGAAGGTCTGGACTGGGATCCAGTATCCAGGGTGGATGTAGAAAATGAGACCAAAGGAAAGGAAGCAACACCTGATGAGGACAAAATGGGCAATGAAGATAACCGTCCTTTTCAACCTCTTCAACCAAAGTGCATTCTGTAAGAATTTGGGAATTAGAGGCATCAGGGGATAAGCATAAAGGAGACCAGAGGGTCAAATGTGGACTAGATCATCTCTCAGTGACTCCCCCAGAGTGAGGATCAGGGCAAAGAGCCTTCTACTCTAGTTTGTGTGGGGAGATGCAAAGAGATTGCAGCAAGGTTGACTCCATGGATAGAAAATCCTCTCCACTACTAACCAGCTGAGAAATGGTTCATGAGGCATCAGAATGGACCTGCTGAGTTTGTCTGCTAGCACTTTAGATTTCCACGGTATTGTCATTGCCGTAAGAAAGCAGCTGTAGGAGATCAGCCATGGCTCACTCTCACTGCCTCTCAATGAAGGGGATAAGATCGAGTCTCTCTGTTTGTTGATGTACCAAGCCACAGACATATTGTCTGAATCGTAATCATCCCAAGAGTTAGGGCATCCAGGAATGCCTGCAATGCTAGGAGGACCACTTGCATCTTTAGGACATTGATGTGTTAATTGGACCTCTTCTGGGGACCACGTGCCTTGGACCATCTGTCCCAATAAATGTCTTCTTCATCCCAGTTAGAAGGCTTCTGTGGTTACTGTTGCTACTGGGGATGGAACAACAAGAGGACAGGCTTGGGAAACTTCATCTGACTGAATCCACCAACGTAGGAGGTATTTACCTACTCATGTGATTTTGATTTGTAAGGACAAGGGATGGAGAAGAATTGTCCATTGAAGAGTGCACATATAAAAATGTGACATAGTAACCAAGCTTATGACTGCTGCCATTGATCCTAAGGCCTGAAGAATAAATTTGGCCGGATGAGAAGGGTGTGTGATAACTTGATCCACTTGACACCTGATGGTCCGTACTAGGTGTGGTGGAAGGGAGGCTATCTGAATGATTGTGTTCAGCTGTGCATCTATGAACTCCAGGCTCTGAGCAGGTTAAAGATAAGAATTGCAGATTTTGACTGGGATGCCTAGGAACTGACATAACTGGAGCAAGTAATGCCTGGATTTTTCTAGGAGATACCTAGTTGGGCCAGTAAGTAGTCAGTCAGCTAACTATGGAAACACTCATAATCCCAGCAGTCTCAAGTGAGCTGTTACCACCGCCTTAGAGTTAGTAAACACCCTGGGGGCTGTGGTGAGACCAAAGGGCTGCCTCTGAACTGGTAGTGACTGGTCCCCAGCTGAAATTGCAGAAGTCTTTGGGATTATCTGTTCAACTTGATGTTATATTACGCATTCTGAAGATCGATGTAGCACATCCAATCATCCTTGCATAGAAATGGCAGAATGGACTGAACCCTTTGGAACTTTAACTTCTTTACAAAGTAATTCAGTTTGCTGAGGTCCAGAATTGGTCTCAGGTCCCGTGTTTTCTTTGGCACTGAAAAGAATCTTGAGTAAGTTCCGAATCACGTCTGGTCTGGTCTGAATATCTAGAGCTGCTGCCTCCCTCTGACTGAATGAAATATTGGGGAGCCTTTTCCTTTTATTAGGGGGAATCTATTAAAATTGTATGAAAAAACCTCTGGATATGATTTTTAGCACCCAAATATCTTTTGATATTGAAAACCAGGCATCTGAGTGCAGAGACAAGTGCTCCCTCACTGCCTCCAGAGGTGCATATTTAGGCAACTTTTCAGTAGCGCTGAAAGGGATTATCTGAAAAGAAGTCTTGGAAAGCCTGGTTATGTGGACCTCTTCTGCTGTAAGGTCAGTGTCTTCTTTTAGAACTCCTCCCTGCCTCTGGGGGATATATCCCTGAGTCAATCTTGGAAAGGAACCTCGGACTTACAGAACTACATTTTCTTACCTCCTTGTTGATTCCTGGAAAAAAAGATCATTGAGGGGTAGAAAAGCATATCCCTATGGCAGACAAGGTCTTTCCATCCTATATACTCTGGCAATAACAGTAGGGAGCCGAACAAAGACGATCCATCAAAAGGCACATTGATGAAAGAAGACTTGAAAGGCTCTACAAAGTCACACATATGCATCCAAGCATGTCTACTAAAGGCTTTGTCTGAACCAGCTGTCCATGTGGTACCCTCAGCAGCATGGGAAATTAACCTCATGGATGCAGTCAAGATGGATAGAAGAGTGACCAGTTACAAAGAAGACTTCTTATAGTCCTCCATGGACAGAGACTCAGAGAGGGATTTGGAAAGCTCTTTACTCAAATCCAGCTGCAGGCTCGTGAAATGTGCTAAGTAGTTCAGAGTCCATAAGCAAAGGTCACTGTGGCAAAAATGTGCTTCATGCTTCTTAAGACAGAAGTGGCAAACTTCATGACACTCATACTGATGGACAATAGAGGTACAACTGCTGAATCCTGCACAAATGCAGTTTATGAGCACTTACATGAGTACATAGATCATGCAATCCTTAACAGAACCAAGATGCTATCCTCCAAAAAAAGGAAGCCAATCTGGTGGTCCCCTGCCATAAACAATTTCCACAATGGAAGAAAGAAACTGCTGCAAAAAAGAGTAAAATCCCATGACTGGTGGAACTCTCTTGTCAGCCTCAGTAAGAAGGTGAGATCCCTCATAAAATCCTCCAAAGCTAGTTATGAAAACAAAATTGCCACTGATTCTGAAGAAAACTACAAAGCATTCTATACCTATGTCAAGAATCTCAATGGCAACACTCAGATCTGCTCTGAGTTACAGCACAACGGCACTAAATATACAGAACCAACTGATATTGCCAACATCCTGGCAGATAGGGTCAGTGCTAACTTTTTTGAAGCGGTCACCAAAAACGTAGATGAGGGTAAGGTGGTTCACACAGCCTATCTAGATCTCGCCAAGGCTTTCAACACCATCCCCCACTTTGGAATTATAGATAAATTCACTAAACTAGGTATAAATCCCTATGTCACAAGATGGGTTGCCAACTGGCTCACTGACAGAGCCCACACTGTGAAAGTAGCAGACTCCAAATCCAACTTCAGACCAGTGACAAGTGGAGTACCACAGGGTTCAGTCCTGGGTCCTCTCCTGTTTGGTATCTACTTCTCTGAAGTACAGGCTAACACAGAAGGTCTTTGGCTAATGAAGTTCACAGATGACTGCAAACTAGGAGCCATAATCAAAACTGCTAACAATGTGGACATCCTACAAAAGGACCTCACTGAGACAGATGCCTGGTGTCAAAGCCATGGCCTCAAGCTCAATGCCAAAAATTGCAATGTCATCCCGTTTGGTAAAAACTTTGTATCCATGAACTACCACATAGGTGGTAGTATACTTAACACTGAAAATGTGATGACACCTTGGGACACAGGTGGACAGTAGTCTCTCCTTTGATAATCACAACAACAGAGTAGTCAGGAAATCCTTCTACATGGCACACCTCATCACAAAAGGTTTCTCATCCAGAAAAAAGAGGTAATTGTTCCCCTCTACTCGTTACTCATTAGACCCATTATAGAGTACAACACCCCTTTTGGTATATACCTCACAAGACATCTACAACAACTGGAAAGGCCACAGAAATACCTCACAAAGAGGATTACTGGCCTCAAACAGATGCCCTACGCAGACCGTCTCAAAAAACTCCAGCTTTACTCCATCGCATATCACCTACTCAGAGGTGATCTCTGCCTAACATACAAAGCTATGTCCAACCCAGAGCTGTTGGACATGCTCCACTTACAGAAATCCCAATCCCTCCAAGCTACATGCTCTAGGGACCTAAACCTTGTCACCACAATAAACAGAACATGCTGGAGGGATAGATTCCTGTCCCAGTGACTTCCCATACTCTGGAACAAACTACCTATCTATATCAAACAAAGCTCCTCATTAGCACTCTTCAAGAAAAATCTTGATGATTGGATGGGAGATAGGAAATTCACCCCGGGGATCACTTCTGTGGTTCTGCTCAACAGGGGCACAGGAAAATAATTTTCTTGGGGGGGGTGAAAGCCAGGGTCCCATTTGGCTAGGCTTATATAGGCCCTAAGGCCAATAGCCTAGTACCTACCTAATAACCTATGACCCTATGAACCTGAATCTGTCCAACTCCCTGAACACTCTGTTAGGCGGATGGACAGAGGAGCTTTGCTCTGCCAGTTGCTTCTTTGTTGCTGCTGCCACAACCATAGCATCAACAGAAACCTCCTTGCTTCAGTACGGCCTGTCTTTGGGGGGGGCAAGGAACTTAACAGTATAACAGGGAATAGGCTCAACAGGATCCAGTTCATTCCATACCTGGTGAGAGACTAGATCTATAAGCTCATCAGCAGGGAAGTCACCCAAGATGTAGATGGGCTGGGAATCAGAGGATCATCCACCTTTCTGCTTGAGAATCTCTAAGGGGTCTCTGAAGGAGACATCATCTTTTGGAGATATGGGGGATCCCTCCCTTTCACTGAAGTCAGCGTCTTCAGTGAGGGACTCTTGAGGTGAGTATATGTGTCTCATCTTGCATGTTGCCTTACAGTGAGTCTCCTCAGTGGGATGGTCTGTAGAGATATCTGAAGAGAGGGAAGAGTCCTCTTGGGGGACTGTCTGGACACTAGATGGGGCTGGCTGTCCATGAGTGATAGGTCCGAGAGGATCAGAGCTCGGATCTGTAGGATCCAAAAAAAGAGTAGCTGTGTGTTTTGGATGAAAGAAAACCTCTCCACCATCTCAAAAGAAGAAGGCCCTGAAGAAGCTGTAGCTGGCCACATCAGAGCTGAACCTCCAGATGCCACCATGCCCCGACCCTGCCCAGACTTGTGCCTTGAAGGGGGAGTCAGATCTGAGCTGTTCAACACCAAAGCCCCAAGGGGCAGGAATGGCTCCAACAACCTTGGAGTGGAACTGAGCCCCCTGTATCTGGTGCTGACACTTTGGCTCAGAGACTCATCATGATCCAAGGGAATCAGTGCTGATCAAGTCAGGGAAGCAGTTGAAGTCAAAGACCTAGCTGTCTTCAGATCTGACACCAACACTCTTGAGATTTTTTGGATCCAAAGGCTCCAAAATCTCCAGTCAGATCAGAGAAGGAAAATCACAGTATGAGAAACAGAATGGAGGCCCATGAATCTGATGGAAGATGGAGCTTGGATAACCCCAATCTGAATATGAGCTCTAAGGAACTTCCTCATCCTATCCACTTTGACTTCAGAAAGGCTCCTGGAGGACCTGATGGAGGAAGTGGTAGATTGGGGCTGAGACTCTCTCCTCAGGGTGTCTTGAAGGAAGGGAGTATGAAGCCAAGGAGAGACAAGCTCCAGAGGGAATGTTAGGGACCAGGTCCTTGGAGACTTAGAATGGGAAGGAGTCAGATCCGAGGACATTGGATCTGACTGTTTTTGCTTCAGATCCAAGGTTGTTGCATCCCATTTCCTTTGAACTTTAGTAGGAGGCTCTGAAGAAGGAGTTGACTTTGGAAAGCAGGTTGGAGACTACTTTCTTGGTTCCTTCACCTCCAAAGAGGCTTTAGATGTTTTTGTGGTGGTTTGAGCTCCTGGAGTAGAAGAAGATGAAGAGGAAGAAGAAGAAGAAGAAGAAGGTGCAGCAATCCCTTTGGGACCAACTTGTTATGGGTTGCTAAGGGCCCTAGTATTAACTCCTGTGCAAATGGAGCAGTCTGTATTCAAGTGTGAAGCACCAAGACAATAGATGCACTCCTTGTGGGCATTATAATTAGGGATCTTATACCCACAGGAAGTGTATTTCTTAAAACCAGTGGGTCTATCAGCCATAATATAAGAAAAATGGAAACTGTTAAAGAAAAGCAACTTTTTAAAGCTACCAACAATGGTAGTGTAAAGAGGTTATCATCTAAAGGGTAGAAAGAAAGAAGAAAGGAGAAAGAAAAGCACCAGCGATGGTACTGAGAGCTACTCTAAGTAGAAGAAACTGAGAAGAGACTGAAAGGAAAGGATTTAACCCAAATGTGATAGAAACTCATGACAAAAAGGTAAGAGAGGAAGAGGTGATGAAAACATGTAATACTATAGGAAAGAAGGCAAGGAAACTGCACTCACTGAAACAGAAATACACCCCAAAGCTCTAGAGGAAGGATTTGCATCTGTAGCAATACGGCAGCAAACAAAATCTAAGGTATTGCATGTTGACAAGGACATTGTGGGTAAAGGGAGGAGCTTGAGAGTTGGATCTGAGAGTCTAGTAAATACATCGGAGTCAGATCCCAGGTTGGATCCAAGACCCAATTGTTGAGGAATGAATGAAAAGGACAACATCAGACCATGAAAAACAAAAAGTGTAAAAAACAATCAATAAAAAACAGGAGAACAAAACAATGCACATGAAACTATAGAGGGACAATCATTTAATCATGAATAAGCTGTTGTAGATTGGCATTGAGTAATGATATTATGTACATTTTACACAAGGCATAATCATAAGTTACAAAAAGGAATCTAGGTAGTAAAGATGGTACCATTAAAGTCAAGAATGCTTAAAGCATTACAGTGGAATACATGTATGACACTCTGCATGTACAAAACAAATATGTGACTAAAGTTCTGTAAAACCTTCTAGCAAATATTAATGCTGTTTCTTTTCCTGTGTAACATCCACAATATGGATGGCCAGGCGATCGTATATTTATTTTATGTTTAAAATGTATTTAAACCATGTGTGCAAACTTCCATGCCAATGGAAAGTCACAGGATTGTATATGAAAAAGGATTTGTCAGTAGTGGCCATGGAATGGAAGACAATGTGATGTACCCAGACATACAGTCTGTGATGTACTCAGTCATACAGTCAAGTGCATGTGGATGAAAGAACATTTGTGAGTTGTGTGCACACTTCCCTGCAGCACAGTTATTTAGTTGTCAACTGTGAAGTTATGCCTAAAATGTGCCATCTCAGACTGATTGTCCTGAAGAAGTCCGTTGTCATATTGTACTGGATGAAAGCTACTAAATCTTTCAAAAAAGAGCTAAACTTTTTGTTTATTGTGTTTCCCAATAAAGAAATGCTTTTTAAAATGATAACAATGTTTTTGGTGTTTTTTTCTCCTTTTACATGCACGCAGTACTATTTTTTTTTGGGTTACAAGAGTTTGACTAGTGTGCATGTCTTACTTTTTGGTTATATAACAGGATTAGAAAACGGCAAAGCCTGCCTTGTGTTACACATGAAATACTGCTACATCAAGAAGGAAACAAACACACCTCTTAAAATTCATATAAAGTGCTTAGAAATAAAATCAACATGCTTATCATTAATAGCTTAATTATACTACTACTACTACTAATAATAATAATGATACTTCTTTTTTACCCATCAAACCCAATAATATCCACAAAGTTTCTGGAACTGTACCAACAGATGTTTCCACCCAGGTAACAGCCCAATCCACTATCAATAGCTGCACTTGTAGAAACTGCAGACATCCTTAATAAACAGTATTTCAATGTTGTACAACAAACTGCTCTTCTCCAGCTGAATCTATTCTTCTCCCTTCTCATATTCCCTTTAACACACATATCTTCATTTTGCACCACTCCTACCAGCCCCCTCCCAACATGCTATAATACTAGGGTCCCTAGCATCTGCTCATTCTCCTCTAGATCACCTAAAAGGTTACTTCTGAGTCTACTGTTTTTCAACATCCATTAATCAAATAATTAAAGGAATTGTATAACCCATTATTGTGAAGTCTTCCTTCGCACTTCACCTTCAAAAGTCTGGATCTTTGGTACAAGTGTTGAAGTGCAGATCAATAGCCTTTCTTCCTCCAATTGTTAAATTTTCTTGAGTTCATCTATATGCAGGTTATCACTTACCTAAAGGCAAACAAAGTACTGAAACCCAACCTAGCTATCAGCAGAGGCAAAGTCTGGAAACCATTCTAATTGAAATAACTTTTGTTAAACATTAATTCAGGTTAGAAGGCTGAGGCTAAGTCTTTGTAGATCTGTCCTGTCATCTGAAAATGTGATCCTATGCCATCTGAACTGTGTTGTCACATGCATCTGTTTAACCTTTGAAATAAACTTGTTTGACAGTTATCTAAATGAATATACTTAAGCTGTTAGGTAAAAAGTAATGTTATAGTCCAGTTTAATCACATTTAGTCCTGTAGCACTCAATCTGTTAAGATGGCAAAGTGATGTCCTACTCTGATGACTTCCAAGATGGATGCACACTGACCAACAGCTTAATTTTAGTTCTTCCAGTGTGGAAACAGAAATTGAGAAAAATGAGTGCCACTGAAAGTGTTACTTAGGTAAATTTCAGTTACTGGCTAGTAAGTACACTGCCTGGGTACCAGCAAAAACGAAATTTGGAGAATCTGAAAGAAAATGAAACAGCAAATATGAAAACACTAGCTAGGAAGGATCTGCAACTGCTCAGCAAAAAGGCAGTTTAAGCTTCAGCATTGGTACAAGATATGGCTTCCAGGAATTTAGAGGAAACAATAAATCAAATGTACTCAGAGGTGATTAAAATAATTGAAACACTGAAGGAATATATCAACTCAAATAACAATGGAAAAATAGCAGGGGCTTTAACTAGCTGTTCAGATGAACATTTAAAACTGCAAAAACAAGAGGGTGAAGTAAAGTAAAGGCTCAAGAAGAGCTGTTTCAAAAGTAGTAGAGTTAGATGACAAAGTGCACACAGAAAATCTAAGTTTTTATACTGTGCCAGAGAGACTGGAAGACACAGACTCTATTAGTTTTATGAAAACATAAATAAGCAGCTGGACTGGTGAGTTCACCATGAGAAAGCAACTAAGAACTATATTAGTAAAAATGCAATCCTATCAGCAGAAAGAGTTGCTCCTAACAAAACTGTGGAAGAAGAGAAACGATTTAAAAATTGGAGACAGGAGAGTGTTTGTGGAAAATGATTATTCAATATGTTCAGGCAGAAGAGACGCACATTTATCCCAGCAATCAGGAATGTTAAGAGGAAGAGTGAGATTCAAGCTGCTTTTCCAGCTGTCTTCAGAGTATTTTCCTCTTGGATCAAAGGCATTATTTTCAGAACAGCCTAATAAGGAAATACAAATGTTAATCCAAAAACTTGTGAGCAGCAAGCAGAAGATGACTCTTCTTTTCATTCTTTTGACAATAATGGTCAGTGAAACTTTTCCATCCAGTGCTCCGAAGGAAAATGCTTGTGAGACAGAAGAAAGCACACAAGTTGACTACAACAATCAGGAGTACCTTTGATTCGATGCAGAGTCTAATGCTGGGATATGAAGATGAGCATGAAGAAAACCAGCATCAATCACATTTGTGAAATATGGCTTTGCAAATAGAAGTGACTGATAAAAGACTGGACTTTTACTGACTTTGTTAAACTTGTGGGTGGACACTAAAGCATATACCCCACATCATGCTTTTAATGTTTAGAAGGACAGTGAAGGGGAAAAGTAACTGTAAGTAAAGCAAATTTTAGTTTTAATAGTACATGTATAAAACATTTCATTGTATAAAATGCATGCTGTATTGTAAAGCAGTTTTTTTTTATATTGAGCAGTCAGGGTATTTCAATGTGGGGAGGGATGTCTTTTCAGTGACTGCTGTGTGTTAAAGATATTAAAGTAAACTAGTACCTTTTTCAGTTGTAAGAAATATATGTTTTACAGTATAACAAGAGAAGAAAGTTTAAACAGAAACAAGTTGAAGTTAATATAATGCTGTGATCTTGGGTTGTTGGGGTGCGGAAATGTAAAAGTGTTCTTTTTATAAGTAGAACTAAGATGATAATTTCCCTTGATTTCACAAGAGTGGATGTCTAGATTAATGTTCTTGGCTTAAGCTATAAACAAGTTTTTGTAAGAAAATAGGAAAATAAAAAAAAATAATGAAAGCCATGACAAATGCTAAGCTTCTTCCTTCTGCAAAGATATTAGCTTGTTTTTCCTCATTAGCAAATACTCTTAGTGGGAGACAAGAAGTCTACAGCTAAAAGCAGATCATAGGATCATAGGAGGTTACTAGGCTATTGGCCCTGAGACCCATATAAGCCTAGCCAAGATTTTAGCCCATTTTTAGACAAATCAGCACCCAATGCCCCTGTCCAGCAGGGACATGGGTGGAATTCCAGGGGTATATTTTCTGTTTCCCATCCAGTTATCCAGGTTGTGCTTAAAAAGGTGTAAAGAGGTATTCTGCTTGATGTGGAGAGGGAGTCTATTCCACAGATGAGGGAATCTCGGACACAAATCTGTCCCGCCAACAAGTCTTGTTGATGTCACAGACCAGGTTGAAGCCACGCATGTGGGTTACTCGAGTGGAGCTTGACTTGCGGATATGCAGCAGTCCCATCAAGGTGGGTCCATGGTCACCTTGTATGCCAGACAGAGATCACCTCTGAGGAGTCTGTATGAAACTGAGTAGAGGGATAGGGCTTTTACCCTATCTGTGTATGGTAGATGTTTGAGGCCCTGGATTCTCCTGGTGAGGAACCTCTGTGGTCTCTCCAGCTGCTGCATGTGCTTTTTAAGGTACATGCCAAAAGGGGCATTGTACTCAATAATGGGCCTTATAAGGGAAGAATACAGGGATGTTATGATTTCCTTGTCCCTATATAAGATACCCTTATTTATGGGGTGGGCCATGTAGAAGGCTTTCTCTACAACGGAGGCAACCTGGTGGTCAAAATTCAGGTTGCTATCAACCCGGGTGCCCAAATCCCTCACAACTGATTGCATGCTTAGGACATTGTTATTAATGTGATAATTCATGAGGCCATCACTCTCACCAAACGGGATGATGATGATGCATTTTTTGGTATTCAGCTTGAGGCCATGTTTCTGGCACTACTCATTTGTCTGAGTGAGACCATCTTGGAGGATGTCCACATCAACAGGGGAATTGATGACAGCACCCAGCTTGCAGTCATCTGCAAACTTGGTCAGCCATAGCCAACTGGTTTTGTCCTGCACCTCAGAAAAGTATATCCCAAATAACAGAGGCCCCAAGATCGAACCCTGGGGTACTCCATTTGTTACGGGTCTACTGCTTGAGGTGGCTTCCCCTATTTTGACTATGTGGGTTCTATCAGAGAGCCAGTTTGCTACCCATCTGGTAACATATGGATTGATGCCTAGCTGAGATAGTTTATCTATTATGCCTGAGTGGGGAATAGTGTCAAAGGCTTTGGCCAGAGGTGTGCACCGTCTTCCCCTCGTCCATGGCTTTGTTGACTGTCTCAAAGATGTCAACCAAATTTAGCAGACATGACCTCCCCTTCATGAAGCCAAACTGTGTGGGATCAAGTGTTTGGAGGTTGCCAGTGTCCTTGTTAATGAGGTCCATAATAATCCTTTCCATGACCTTGCAGATCAGGCTAGTTAGGCTGATGGATCTATAATTTTCCAGCTCGGCGAATGCTCTACCTTTGTGTAAAGGGATGACAGTGGCTGTCCTCCACTCAGCTGAGATGAAGCCTGAACTCAGGCTTTGGTTGAATAGGGTGCCTAATGGTGCTGTAAGTTCCTGTCTGAGTTCACGAAGGAAGCAGCCTGGGATGTTATCGGGTCCCATGGAGGCTGTATTTTTTGCCTTTGAGAGAGCGGTGATGACCTGTTCCATAGATATAAGGGGAAGGGGGCAGGTACTGGGGATGTACTGATTTACTGATGGGGGGACAGAGGGGTAAGGTTTTCACTGAATCTGTCAGCCAGCAAGTTTGCTATATCTACAGCATTTGTATATGTGGTGTCCTTGACCACCAGTTCTGAACAGATTTGGGTGCTTCCTTTGAGGTTGTGGATATATGTGAAGAAGGCCTTATCATTGTCTCTAGTACATGTGGCCAATTTGGACTCGAAGTTTGCTTTGGAGGATTTCACTAGTGCTCTTATTTGCTTGTTCAAGCTAAGAAGACATTGCTTCCAATTGGGCACCTGCTCCTTCTTGGTCTTGGACAGCAATCTTTTTCCTTTTGTTATAGAGTTTATTTATTGCAGATGCCCACCAGACAGGTTTACTCTTCCTTGTTGAGGATGATTTAGTCCTGTCAGGTATTCCTAAGTCCATGCATCTATATAAATGCTCGTATAGTGCTTTGGTGTAGTTTTGGATATTGGTGCCAATTCCTACAGAGGGGGTTGTGAAGCTGTTTATACCATCCCTCATGAGGCTGTAATCAACTTTGCAGAAGTTTTTATGTCTGGTCCTAGCTAGAGGGAGGTTGAGGGAGATGATGACTTCAAAAGTGACCACTCTGTAGTCGAATCTTACCAGGGAGGATGATACTATAGGGATGCTGCAGAGGTTACTCATGTTGGTTAATACCAAGTCCAAGATATTTTCACCTCTTGTGGGGGTATTGACTAGCTGTTCCATGGCATTTGCATTAACAAAATCAAGGAATCTCTGGGCATTTGTGTTCTGGCATGAGTAGTTTTTCCAAGCTATGTCTGGGAAGTTAAAGTCACCCATGATCAGGGTAAAGGGTTAAATCTTGATAGATTCGAATAGGTCCAAATAAGCAGATTGGGCATCTTGAGTCGGATTTGGGGCTGGTAGCTAGCCATGATTTGAGTAGGGGTCTTGTCAATGGTTAACTGCACCTGGAGTGTCTCCTGTGCATAATACTGTTTGACCAGCCTGGAGGTGTGTATGTCTTTAATGTATATTGAGACTCCACCTCCTTTGGCTTTACTGCCCACAGTTTGAGGTTTAAATGTATGATAGGATAAGTAGGATAAGTAACCAGGTAAGGCTGGGGTGCTCTCCACAGCTTTAAACCAGGCTTCTATGACTGCACTTTGTCAGCATTTTCCAGGGTTAGGAATGCTTGCAATGAGTGCAGTTTCATGTTTAGACTCCTAGCGTTTAGCAGCATGACCTTTACTTTGTGTTTTTTTAATGAAATTTTTATATTGGTTGTTTTAACCTCATCACTTTTCCTAAAAAAAGGCACTACAGGGAGGCAATAGCCTTTGCCAGAAGCCTGAAGCCCAGGTGAGACAGATGCAGGCCATCTCAGGCAAAGTATCCTGGTCTGTCGATCATATCTTCTGAGGCTGTCAGGTACTGGATCCCCCTGGAATTACACCAGAAACTAAGCCAATTGTTAAAGTCAATCATTTTCTGTTTGTATTGAGGCATCATTCTGGGTGATGGAAGAATTCTGCTTAAGGCTAGGGACATACCTGCCTGGGACACATAATCAGCGAGCTCAATCATGTCTCTCTTCATATAGTCCAGAGAGGTACATCTCAAGTCATTCACACCAACATGGACTATGACAGAATCATAACAGTACCTACTGTTGAGAGACTTGAGTGTGTATGTGATATGGTGGATTCTGGCACCTGACAGACAACGAACCATGACTTTCTCCTTATCCAGCCTGATGAGTGGCACATCTGTGTGTATCACAATGGAGTCACCTATGACTAATATGTTGGGTTTATGGTGAAACCTTAGTGGCTTTAAGGCTCAGGTATGTGCACTATGCATGGTACATGGTGTGGAGAGCTGTAGAGATTGTGTGTGTTTTTGCCTCGGAGGTCACCTTTGTTTGGGTATGTTTATGTGGAGGATCTCCGCATATGTAGATGTGTGTTGTGTAGGTGTGGGTGGTGTTTGAAGTGTAGTGATTGTGTTGCCAACCTTTTTGGTGCCAGATATACTGGCTTGAGGGGGAGTAAGCTTGGACTCTAGATTCCTAATGTAATTGCATCTCTCACAAATTGTGTTGCTAGGTGGTAGTAGTAGATGGTTGCCCGTGTACATGAGAAGTTGCTACACTGTCTCAGGATGCCCATATCAACCAGACTGGCAGGAGAAACTGTAGAAAATTGTTTATTCTAATTTGTCAGAATTTGAGGGAGAAAAGCCAGGGAGAGCTAAAGGGTGGGCCTAAAGCCCACGTGCTTAAACCAAAACTAAGAGTTTAGAATAACACTTAAGAATAACACTTAACAATTTAGACAGGCTATAAACAAGCAGTAATAAATGCAACAGAAAAGATCTAGGAACACTTTAGAGAACAGGCAGCATGTAGCAGGAAAAAGCAAAGTAAGATGAAGTAACAGAGTAGTAGGAAGAAACACAAATTAGAAAAATATTTTATTTATTTTTATTTATTTATTTTTATTTTACATTTGATTTATTTTACATTTGTTGACTGGGATAATCCGACTCAATACATGTCCATTTTCAGCAGAGGCGCAGAGAGAAAAGCTCCACTTATAATTTTAAGAACAGTTACAAACTTATTAAGACAATAAACTTTTTGAAACATATATACATAGTGAAAATCATTGTTACAGATATTTTGTTTTCTTCAAACTGGAAAAATAATATAGAGTTGAATAAAGACCTATTTATGACATGATTATATTCCATGTAATAGTCATGATTAGCACAATGGCAAAGCCATCTAATTTTTAGATACTGTTTTAGGCTTTTCTTGAATTGGGTTAGAATAGGCATGGAAGTAAGTTCAGCAGGAAATGAGTTCCAGGCTTTGCCAACAGATTTAGCATAGAGTGAATCTCCAGCTGAGTTGTTGGTACTGATTGTTTGAACTAGAATTTTGCTGGATGAGCATAGCACTTTAAGGTTACTGTAAGGGGTGATAATGTTTGTCAGTACAGGAGTGTTTTCTGGATGATATAAAATTTTATAGGCTGTTATTAACTGATTGAACTGAATTTGGTTAGGCAGTTCAAGCCATTCTAGAGTATGTAAGTTCAGACAGTGGTGTGTTCGATATGTGGATCCAGTGGAAAATCTAGCGATATGATTTAAGCAAGTACAGAGTTTATTTCGTTCAGACTTACTTAGGTTAGTGAAGAGGGGATGCACAAAGGAGGGTGTAAAGTAGATGTGTCTGGGTAATAACCATCTTAGCTGTGGGAGTGAAAAAATGTTTGATTTTGCATAGACAGACAAGTTTTTTGTTAACTTTTTTGATGGTTTGATTTATATGTGTGTCAAACTTGAGGTTATTGTCAATAATTACACCTAAGAGTTTGGTGCAGGGTTCTGGGACTATGACAGTGCTTTTGTTAGACTTTATAGTCAAGGTGGGGGTGGGGGTTTTACAATTGGGGGAAAAACAGGAGCTTTGTTTTGTTGAGGTTTAGCAGGAGACATCTATTGCGTAGACCATTTTCTACAGTGTTAAATACATTTTGGGAAAGAGCCTGCATACTTAGGGGGGAGGTAGCAGAGCAAATCAAAGTAGAGTCTTATGCATATTGTATGCAGGTGGCTGTTGGAATGGCCTTATGGAGGTCATTAATAAATATGGAAAATAATAGGGGTCCTAGTATATTGATCCCTGAGGGATACCAATGGTGATGGGAAGAAGTGTATATAGTTTATTCTGCCACAGGACTGCCTTTTATAAAGTAAAAAGGGAGAGAGCAGGAACAGAAGATAATGTAAAGTTAAGGAACTAAAAGGTTTAGCTTTCCCAAATGATCTCTGTATTAGGTAGAATGAGCTAAAGAGATGGGACTGGGAGGAGTGTCCCAGATCAAGATTTACAGTAGGGGCAGGCAACAGCAAAAGACACCAACTTTAAGAACAAGCTGCAAGAGGGTGGGACGGTGGGGGAAAAAAGTTTCAGCACAGATCAGAGAACAAAATTCTGCCAGCAAATATATAAATAATTCAGTCAAGCAAAAACAAAGACAGTTAAGAACTCTGAAGAGTTAAAGTGACAAAAAATGTACTTATCAGCTCTATATTTCCAGATTTTTTGAGAAGCACTCTCAGTTAGAACACAAGGAGATTCTAGCAATGATATGCAGATTTTACAAAAAGGTAATATATCAGAAAGATAAAAGACAAGCCTTGAAACAATCAGATAACACAAAAGCTGTTAGACCAGTTTTACCAACTTTAAGAAGACAACAGCAATATGGTTAGAGGGTTGGAGAAAAAGAGTTTCAGCACAGATCAGAGAACAAAATTTTGCCAGCAAATATATAAATAATTCAGTCAAGCAAAAATAAAGACAGTGCAGAACTCTGAAGCGTTAAAATGACAAAAATGTACTTATCAGCTCTATATTTCCAGATTGTTTAAGAAGCACTCTCAGTTACAACACAAGGAGATTCTAGTAATGATATGCAGATTTGACAAAAAGGTAACACTTTATATCAGCAAGACAAAAGACAAGCCTTGAGACAATCAGATAACACAAAAGCTGTTAGACCAGTTTTACCAACTTTAAGAACACAACAGCAATAGGGTGAGAAGGTGGGAGAAAAAGGTTTCAGCACAGATCAGAGAACAAAACAGCTAGGGAAATTCATACATTCTGTTCTGAGTGAAATTTACAAATATTCCATGATACATTTGCAAGTTGCTAGCTGCTTTATTTTCTTTCTGCTGGCTGTTTTTACATGGAGGCAAGCTGTCTGCAGTACAAACAATTAATTATGAGAGTTATGAGTATTCTTTAGTAAGGAAATGCAAATTTAAAGGTACAATAAGTTCATAGGTAGGTACTAGGCTATCTGCCTGAGGGCATTTATAAGCCTAGCCAGAGTGTGTCAGCTTTCGCCACCCCATTGATTAATTAACTGAGCCTCTGTCAAGAAGAGCCAATGAAGTGATCCCAGGGGTGTATGTTCTGTTACCCATCCACTAGTTAAGGTTTCTCTTGAAGAGTGTTATTGAGGGGCTCTGCCTAATGTAGTTAGGAATTTTGTTCCAAAGCATGGGAGTCTCTGTGACAGGAATCTATCCCTCCAGCATGTTCTATTTATTGTTGTGGCAAGGTTTAGCTCACTAGAGCGTGTGGCTCGCAGTGACTTGGATTTCTTTAGGTGGAGCATGTCCATCAATTCTGAGCTGGACATGGCTTTGTAAGTCAGGCAGAGATCACCTCTGAGTAAACGATATGCCACTGAGTACAGCCAGAGTTTTTCCAGTCAGGCTGCATAGGACATATGCTTGTGGCCAGTAATCCTCTTGGTGAGGTACTTTTGTGGTGAGGTACATTCCAAATGGGGCATTGTACGATGGGTCAGATGAGTGATGAGTAGAGGGGCAGTATAACCTCTTTATTTCTAGATGTGAACCCTTTAGTAATTAGATGGGCTACATAGGAGGATTTCCTAACTACTTTGGCAATATGATTGTCAAAGGAGAGATTACTATCTACCTGGGTCCCCAGATCTCTTATTACCTCTTATGTATTAAGGGGGCTACCACCTATGTGGTAATTCATGGGTGTTTTGTTTTTTCCAAATGTGATGACTATGCATTTTTTGTCATTTAGCTTGAGGCCATGACTTTGACACCAGGTGTCTGTCTCAGTAAGGCCCTTTTGGAGAATGTCTGTGTCAGCCGGAGAGTCAATTTTGGCTCCCAGTTTGCAGTCATCGGCGAACTTGCTTAGCCATAGTCCTCCTGTGTTTGCCTGTACTTCAGAGAAGTATATGCAGAACAGTAAGGGTCCCAGGACCAAGCCTTGTGGGACACCACTTGTGACTTGTTTAGAGTCGGACCTGGAGCTTGCTATTCTTACCGTGTGAGTTCTGTCTGTAATACAGTTGGCAACCCATCTCATGACGTAGGGGTTTATGTTCAGGCTGGTGAGTTTTTCTATATTTCCTGAGTGGGGAATGGTGTCAAAAGCCTTGGTGAGGTCAAGGTAGGCTGCGTGAACCACCTTCCCCTCGTCTATGGCCTTGGTGACTGTCTCGAAGAAGTCAACCAGGTTTAGTAGGCATGATCTGCCCTTAACAAAGCCGAACTGGGTTGAGTCAAGTGTTTGGAGGTTCCCAATGTCTTTGTTAATGAGATTCATGCTGATGCGCTCCATAGCCTTGCAGACCAGGCTAGTCAGGCTTATGGGGTGATAGTTACCAGGATCAGTTGTGGCCCCTCCTTTGTGGAGTGAATAACCATTGCTGTGCACCATTCTATGGGCACATAGCCTGTGGAGAGGCTGAGGCTGAACAGCGTGTTTAGGTGGGGGGTTAGTTCGTTCTGTAGTTCGTGCAAGATGCAGCCTGGGACATCATCTGGCCCCATTGACGCTGTGCTTTTGGCTTTTAAAAGGGCTGTTTTCACCTGTGCGTCTGTAATTTCCAGGACACTACACTTTTCCGGTATTGTTGTGTGCCCTTTTGGGGGTGAGAGGGGGGGGGGTGAAGTTTGCAATGAATCTATCTGCCAGGGTGTTGGCAATATCAGTAGGTTCAGTATATTTTGTGCTATTTTGCACTAGCTCAGAGCATATCTGCGAGTTGCCACTTAGATTCTTGACATAGCTAAAGAAGGCTTTGTGGTTATCTTTCGAATCCTTGGCTATTTTTTTTTTCAAAGTTAGCCTTGGATGATTTTAATAGGGACCTTAGTTTCTTACTGATACTGATCAGGGATGTATTTCCTTCTTGGGATTTGCTTTTTTTCTGAACTTGTTTCCTCCTTCTATTGTATAGCCTGTTTATGGCCGGGGTCCACCAGACTGGTTTCCCTCTCTTAGGGGAGTGAGTATTGGTTTTGCTAAGGATGGAACGATCCATGCATCCTTGTAGGTGCTCATAGAGTGCATTTGTAAAGGTTCCTGCATCTTGGACACTGTTATCCTTTAGCATGGGGGTTGTGGAACTTACCACCTCTGTCTTAAATAAGGTGAAGTTTGCTTTAGAAAAGTTTTTCATTGTGGTTTCCTTGGTTGGGGGTTGTGGTGTGGTGTGGACATCCAGACTGATTAGTTTATGGTCTGATCTAACCAGTGATGGGTTGACCTCCAGTGTGGAACACCTGTTGCCCATGTTGGTGATGACCAGGTCCAATATGTTTTCACCTCTGGTAGGGGAGTTTACCAGCTGATCCAGGGCACTTGAGTTGATAAATTCCAGGAAGCACTGGACCTTGGAGTTTGTACTTGAGTAGTTTTCCCAGTTAATGGTAGGGTAATTGGAATCACCCAATATCAGGGTGTTCGTTAGGACCTTCAAGTTTTCCAGTGTCTCCAGAAAGGTGGAGTGGTGGCCCTGGGTCATGTAGGGTGATCTGTAGCAGGCCACAATTTGCATTGCAGATTTGCCCGATGTTAGTTGCACATGGATGATCTCAGAAGTATTATGCTGTGCCACTAAAGTGGAGGTGTAGGTATCCTTAATGAATATGGATACACCCCCTCCTTTTGTGTTTTGGTCCATGTTTTATAGACAAAATGTGTGGTATGAGTTGCAGCCCACTAGTGCTGGGGTGCTCTGTGGAGCCTTGACTCAGGTTTCAGTTACTGCACATATGTTGACGTTCTCCATACTGAGGAGTGCTTCAAATGCGTGCATTTTGAGATTTAAACTCCTGGCGTTGAGTAGCATAACCCTCATTTTTTTATTTATGCTGTTTACGGAGGTAGGTTTGACTTTTGAGCCTTGCCTAAAAAAGGCACTATGCGGGCAGCAAGAGCCTTGGCCAGTAACAGGAGGAAGCCGTCTCTTGCAAAGCAATGAGACTTGTTGAGCATGTCATCCCAGGCTGACAGACACTGGATCCCCTTTGAATAACACCAGAAGCTTAGCCAATTGTTGAAATTGATAATTATTTATTTATAATGCGGTATCATTCTTGGTGAGGGCAGGATGCTACTCAGGGTCAGGGTCATACCTGCTTGGGCTACATGATCAGAGAGCTCTTCCATGTCTCTTTTCATGTAGTCCAGGGAGGTACATCTCAGGTCATTCACACCAACATGATCAATGACAGAGTCATATTTGTACTTGTTCTGGAGTGACCTGAGTGCTTGTGTTATGTTGCGGATTCTGGCTCCCGACAGGTAGCTAACAGTAACCTTCTCCTTGTCCAGCCGAGTGAGTGGGACATCAATGTGCCTGACTATAGAGTCACCTATTACTAGTGTGTTAGGTATATTATTTCACCTTAAGGGCTGTGATTGTGCGGCACACTGATTTTGTGTTTTATGTGTTCTCTGGTTTGTGACGGGAGGTGCAGGTTTTTTGGGTGTCTGCTTTGGAGGTCTCTGATGCTTTTGCAGGTTTTCATTTAGAGCCTCCGTGTATGATTTTTGTGTATTTATGTGTATTTTGTGCCAGTGCTGGTTTAGTATGTCTATGTGAGGCTGGAGGTGTGGTGCAAGTGTTAACCTTCTCCTCATGACTGCCTGTTCCAGTCTTGGGTGGAGAGAGCATAGCCTCCAATTTAGCTATATAATTGCATCTCTCACATATGTTAATGTAAGGGGTCTATATTAGAATATCAAAGTTTCAAAACTTCGAATGTTCTAATATCGACCCCTATTCAGCGAAAACTGAAAACATAGAACATACAGAACAGCAATAAAGTAAATCCAAGAGTGAAAGCACTCCCTACAGAATAAATGCTATTAGCACACACAATCCAAATAATCTTGTAAGCGAAAAACACAGTGCAAGAGCGAAGCAAAGCTGCAGGCAACACGTAACATACGAATATCCAAATCAGTTCAATCAGGCATCCGCATTCAGCATACAATGTGTAGTATAAACCAGCACCAGCAGAGAGACGCATAAACTCATAAAAACAGTTTATTGGCCAGAACAAACATGGTAAGCTCTTTCACCTAGAAGGCTTCATCAGACCATATAATCACATTCACTGACTGTACATTTAAACAAAATAAGGCACGAAAATCACAGGGATGGGTAAGACCCTTAAAGGTATAGCAACTATACTTAGATATAAAATATATATAACAAATATATAAAAAACTTTAATATAATATCTAAAAGACATAACATACAATACCAAATTAATATGCAAACAAATCATTTTATCTATGGTGAATAAATAAATAAATAAATAATCAGGGTGGTGAACCAAACTATGACACATCTATTTCAACATCCTAGATTTCAAAAATGGCTTCAAAGGTACTTTCTCATTCAACCCTGGATACAAATCCGCTCTGAATCTAACAATCCATTTAGATTCAAGAGTCTCAGTTCTATTCCTCAGGTCCCCACCCCTAAAATTCAACACTACTTCATCAAGAACTTTAAAATAAAAAATATGAGTGTCATTGGTAGCCAGAACATGCTTAGAGAGGGCATTCACAGTAGATTGAATTCTGATCTGGTAAAGGTGCTCCCTTCTCCTATTCCTCAACCTCCTGTCTGTCTTACCCACATAAAAAACATTACAGGACAGACAGGAGACGAGGTATACCACATGCATAGACATACAATCTGTATGTACCTTCACTCTGTGTGCAAAACCAGACACAGGATGAACAAAGCTAGTGTCTGTATTGATGTAATCACAATAATTACATTGGCCACACGGGACAGTCCCTGTGACCTCATAGTTCATCCGTGCTCCCTTTGGATAACATAACATTTTCTTCAAACTGGGTTTATTCTTGTCAAAAAGCATGGCATTGCAACTACCAACTCCCTCAGGTCAATATCAACTGTCAGAACACCCCACTGTGACCTAATCACATCCTTTATACTATCTACATCTTTCGTATAAAACAAAGGTATCCTAAAACAATTCCCAGAATCCATCTTGTCATTTAATCTATCAGGTCCTACACTCAGTGAGCTCACTACCGTATCTGAGAAATACGGAGCACCACCACCTTCCCTCAAAGTGGATACCTCACACAATCCCTTCTCTAAATCAGCATCTCTGTAAGCTCTAGCTCTAAACCTTTCACACAAATCAGTCAATCCTGCTTCAAAGCGTTCACTCCTCGGAGTGTATCAGGAGGTCCTTAGAACCTGACCCCTAACAATGTTCCCAAACATATAACCAGGGTGCATAATGTGCCTATGGAGAAGTGCATTTCGATGACATGGCTTCCTATACAGGCCTGTATTCAACAACCCACAGGTGAGCCTCCCTGTGTAAACATCCAAAAATGAGATCCATGTACCTGAAAACTCATGACTAAAATTCAAAAATGGTGAGAGGGTATTAACCTTATCAATAAAACTTGATAACTCCTCTGTGGATCCTTTCCATATAAAAAACAAGTCATCTACAAAGCGTCTGTGGAATAATGCATTTACAACAAACACATCCATGGAAAACAAATGGGTCTCCTCCCATGCAGCCATGAAGAGGTTGGCGTAGCTATTGGCACAAGAAGTGCCCATAGCCATGCCATCCCTCTGCAAAAAACATTGTGATCCGAAACAAAATATGTTGTTCTCTAATACTACTTCCAGGAACAACACCAAAAGATCCACAATAGCATCACTCAAACCTGACTCTCTCTCTTCAGATAGTCATGGAACCTCAGAACCCCTTCTCTAGTCAGAATCACTGTAAAAAGGGACTGTACGTCCATAGTAACCAACAAATAAGGAAGATCTATAGATACTCCCTTCATACATTCATACAAATCCAATAAAAATTGTTTGGTATACTTTAAAATATGGATTCTTGTATCTACTACCGGACGCAAGAACTTCTCCACATATATCGAGAACAGTTCAGTAGACCAACCTCTGCCTGCGACAATGGGTCTCATAGGTGGCGAAATACAATCTTTATGTATTTTGGGCAGCCCCTGTATCACAGGTATGAGGGGATCACTGACCAACAAATACTCATAGAGCTCTTCAGTTATAACATGGCTCTTAAGTAAGTCTTCCAACATCTCATTTATCATCCTAACATGAGACATAACACAATCAATATCTATGGCACAGTAGAACCTCTGATCCCCTAGCATACACTTCATGGAGTCATTATAGAATGCAGAGTCCATAATCACAGCGGCACCTCCCTTGTCAGCAGGTCTAATGATAGTGGAGGTGTCATTCTTTAACCCTTCCAGGGCTCTCCTCTGTACATAAGTTAAATTCCCTCTCTTCCTATACAGCTTATCAGACCTGTTCTCCATATCATATAAATCGTTCTCAACCATTTTACTAAATGCAGCCACAAGTGGTGGAACAGCTGGAATATACAAACTCGGTTTCTTAAAGCGTTTACTATCAGAAACATAATTATTGTCTTTAAATTTTAGTTTTAGACATAAATTCCTTATGATAAGTTTAAAATCAACTATAGTATCTGTAAAATCACTGGTACAACTAGGAATAAAAGAAAGCCCTTTAGAGAGAACTGCAACTTCATCAATGGTAAGAGGTCTAGAGGATATGTTGTGCACTAACATGTCCCTGCTCTTTCCCACATCCTCTTGAGGTTTTGGTTGCTCTGGGACTCCGCAGATAATTTCCTCTTCTGCCTCCCACTGCTCACAGATCTTGTCCTCCCCCCTTCCCTTTGAGCCACATGTATGGAGAAAGGGCGCTGAATCAGGCCTTGACTGCTACCACTAGGCTCAACACAAGACAAACCATGTGTGTGCAGGATGCGCTCCTTCTTTCTAACTACCGGTTGATCCTCTCTATTTACCGGACCAATCGATCTCTCCCCTACACATCCAGCACCAAAAACATCCTCTAATACTACCAAAAATTGACTGTCATCACCAGTCTGTCCAGCATGAGCATCTACAGAATAAACAGGTTTGTTATATACAACAGTATTATTAACCAAATCGGCAGTACAAGCAGTACTAGCTTCTGAGGTTACATTAGAATTATTTGAGCGTTCAGAATTATTAACAATATTAGTAATAGATGCAGTATAATCCATCCTAGGCCATGTGAAAACATGGCCTAGTCTAAAATCATCAATGTCCCTCTGGAGTTCTTGTCGCTTCTGTGCGATTAACTGCTTCTCAAACACTTGCACACTATCCAAGACAGTATCAATAGTTCTGTTAACCACACCACTCGGAAAGCGCTCAAATAAGTCTTTCTGCTGTGTTTTGACCTCCTCACATAGCCCCAGTTCCACCAGCAGTAAGAACTCATTCAACAAAAGCATATACTTTAGGCTCACCTCTATATTTATCTGTTGCCACTTATAGAGTAACTCTGGATATTGACTCCCTGTAGTGGGCATCTTCAGGACCCTTAGACCCCTCTGTACAATCTTCTTATGGATGCATGCCTCAAAGTGCTGCCGTTGAGTCTGCAAACGCTTCAGTCTCAGAAAATCAGCTTAAAGCTTGTCCATACCTATGTGTACGCCGACCCTATCAAATGGTTCGGTAGATATGTCGATAGCATCACCACTTCCTCCTTCATAAAGCATCAGGAGATTCATCGCTCCTGAAACGCAGGTCATAAAACGATCCATACAACTGTCAGTCCCATTACTCACAGTATATGGCAATTCAACCGACTTGTTGCCACAACCAGCCATGCCACTACGGGGATGATAGCAGCAATAAAGTAAATCCAAGAGTGAAACCACTCCCCACAGAGTAAATGCTCTTAGCACACACAATCCAAATAATCTTGTAATCCAAAAAGCACAGTGCAAGAGCGAAGCAAAGCTGCAGGCAACACATAACATACGAATATCCAAATCAGTTCAATCAGGCATCTGCATTCAGCATTCAATGTGTAGTATAAACCAGCACCAGCAGAGAGACGCATAAACTCATAAAAACAGTTTATTGGCCAGAACAAACATGGTAAGCACTTTCACCTAGAAGGCTTCATCAGACCATATAATCACATTCACTGACTGTACATTTAAACAAAATAAGGTGCGAAAATCACAGGGATCGGTAAGACCCTTAAAGGTATAGCAACTATACTTAGATATATATATATATATATATATATATATATATATATATATATATATATATATAACAAATATATAAAAAACTTTAATATAATATCTAAAAGACATAACATACAATATCAAATTAATATGCAAACAAATCATTTTATCTATGGTGAATAAATAAATAAATAAATGATGAATTAATCAGGGTGGTCAACCAAACTATGACACATCTATTTCAATCTCCTAGATTTCAAAAACTGCTTCAAAGGTACTTTCTCATTCAACCCTGGATACAAATCTGCTCTTAGTCTAACAATCCATTTAGACTCAAGAGTCTCAGTTCTATTCCACAGGTCCCACCCCTAAAATTCAACACTACTTCATCAAGAACTTTAAAATAAAAAATATGAGTGTCATAATAGCCAGAACATGGTTAGAGAGGGCATTCACAGTAGATTGAATTCTGATCTGGTAAAGGTGCTCCCTTATCCTATCCCTCAACCTCCTGTCTGTCTTACCCACATAAAAAACATTACAGGACAGACAAGAGGTGAGGTATACCACATGCATGGACATTGTGATTACATCGATACAGACAATAGCTTTGTTCATCATGTGTCTGGTTTTACACACAGAGTGAAGGTACATGCATATTGTATGTCTATGCATGTGGTATACCTCGCCTCCTGTCTGTCCTGTAATGTTTTTTATGTGGGTAAGACAGACAGGAGGTTGAGGGATAGGATAAGGGAGCACCTTTACCAGATCAGAATTCAATCTACTGTGAATGCCCTCTCTAAGCATGTTCTGGCTACAAATGACACTCATATTTTTTTATTTTAAAATTCTTGATGAAGCAGTGTTGCATTTTAGGGGTGGGGACCTGAGGAATAAAACTGAGACTCTTGAGTCTAAATGGATTGTTAGACTCAGCGGATTTGTATCCAGGATTGAATGAGAAAGTACCTTTGAAACTGTTTTTGAAATCTAGGAGGTTGAAATAGATGTGTCATAGTTTGGTTCACCACCCTGATTATTTATTTATTTATTTATTTATTTATTTATTTATTCACCATAGATAAAATGATTTGTTTGCATATTAATTTGATATTGTATGGTATGCCTTTTAGATATTATATTAAAGTTTTTTATATATTTGTTATATATATTTTATATCTAAGTATAGCTGCTATACCTTTAAGGGTCTTACCGATCCCCATGATTTTCGCACCTTATTATTTTAAATGTACAGTCAGTGAATGTGATTATATGGTTTGATGAAGCCTTCTAGGTGAAAGAGCTTACCATGTTTGTTCTGGCCAATAAACTGTTTTTATGAGTTTATGCGTCTCTCTGCTGGTGCTGGTTTATACTACACATTGTATGCTGAATGCGGATGCCTGATTGAACTGATTTGGATATTGGTATGTTACATGTTGCCTGCAGCTTTGCTTCACTCTTGCACTGTGTTTTTTGGCATACAAAACAGCAATTTTTTTCCTAGGGAAAAAATTTGCTGTTCCAAAACACATACACACAACACAAGCACACCAAACAAACAGCAATCCGCACACATACACCTAAAATCTTACACCTAACTTTACACTAAACTATACACACATCACTACCTATCCACTTATCTTAACCCAAACCCTAACCCTAAGGTCTGTCACTATCGTACACTCACCTCACTTGTGACCTAACCCTAACTCACATACCCTGCCCTAACCCTCACGTCCACACAATCGCACACTTACCTGACCCATGCCCTAACTCTAACTCACCTTACCCACCCTAACTCTCATGTCCACACAATCGCACACATACCTAACCCGCACCCTAACCCTAACTAACCTAACCTGCACTCAATCACACACTTACCTGAACTCAACCCATAACTTTCCACCACAGCGCTGAAAATACTGAAGCAACAGAAATGGACAACCGAATTCTTTCCCTAGGAAAAAATTTGGTTTTCTGTTGCTTCGATATTTTCAGCTTTCGCTGAATAGGGGTTGATATTAGAATATTCAAAGTTTTGAAACTTTGATGTTCTAATATAGACCCTAATGTTTTGTGGTAGGAGGAAAGGGTTGTTTGTGTACATGAGGCAGTTGTAACATTGCCTCAGGATGCCCAGGTTCACCAGCTGGACTGGACAGTATACCTGAAATTGCCCTTTGGTCATGCCTGAATAGTAGGTGAGCTGCTTAGTTGCTTGGTTGGTGAGGGGTGAATAATGAGCCTTGCCTTGCTGGGCAATCAAGTGTCGGGGTATATTAGTGCTTGCTATTAGGTCTGAGCAAGTGCTGGACTGTAGGATGATTTTTAAGTGCTTAGATTGAGAGTTAGACTAGTTTCAAGGGGAAAAAATGAAGAGGAGACTTGGTGGAGCCGGGAATAATTTAACCCTAGCTAACCAGCGCTGCCCAGATGTGCAAAACTGTGCAAATGTGTTTTTTACAGCAGGGAAATGAAAGAGATAGAAATTAGCCCAAAATGGCCTATAAACTACTAACATCTGGGCTGGAACCACTCCTCCAGGGACAGATGGCTGCTCAAAGCTCCCTCTCTCACAGGTGAACAGAGAAACCTTCCTCTATCCAAGTAAGGTATGGGCAACAGAAAATTGTAACACAGCCCTGAATTCAGCACTAGCCTGAAAACTGGACTATACTAGCTTAGAAAGGTGGGAAATAAGGACAATTTTTGTTTGAAAAGATAAGGCAAACACAGTAAAAAATACACTTAAAACAGCTTTAAAAGATAAGGCAAAAACAGTAAAACATACACTTAAAACAGTGTTAAATGATTACAAACAATCAGAAAGTACAGTTTTGTACCTACCATAAATGTAGATGTCCGATAGGAATGCTTCTGCAGTCCTTACAAATGGGTTGTCCTGTCGTCAGGCAGCCCTTCGGTCGGCCGGATTCCAAAGTCTGGGTCCGCTTCGCTGGTGTGACTTCACCCGACGTCATCGCTGCAGTTTTTCGGGTATAAAGGCATCAGCCGACACCATTTTCCTCAGTGTTTCTTGCCCCAGATGCCAGGTGCCCTCTTGGATGGCTAAATTTGGATAAATGCCAATGTTTCCAAATAGTAAAGAGTAAACACATAAAAATAAGCATGTATGCACACATATATACAAACAAATACACCATAATAGATCCCCCCAAGCTAGCTGAAGGATGGCAAATACCCTAGGAGTACCACAGAGGGGAAGGTGGGTAATCCTGACTGCAGATGCATTCCTATCGGACATCTACATTTATGGTAGGTACAAAACTGTACTATGTCCTTCAAGGATGCATCTGCAGTCCTTACAAATGGGTAGAATACCATAGCTAAACAAGGAGGATGAAAGAGTAGAAATTATGGTAGCTAGGGATCCCTTGCAAAACAGCAGTGGCAAAACCTGCTCGGGATCTAGAGTATAAAGGTAAATTGTAATGCTTGGCAAATGTATGCACGGAGGTCCAAGTAGCAGCCTCTATAATGTCCTTGGTAGCCACTCCTCGTAAGAAAGCTGTGGTAGTGGCTGTAGCCCTTGTGGAGTGAGGCCTGATGTTCTCTGGAGTTGCCTTTCCATGGTAGGAGTAACAAAATCTAATGCAATTTCCTATCCATTTGGAGATTGTCTGTTTTGAAATTGCTTTTCCTTCCTTTCCTGTGGCATATGCTACCAGAAGCTGGTCAGTTTTTCTATTGGACTTGGTCCTGTCCAGGTAGTAGCGTAATTGTCTATGCACATCCAAGGTATGCAAGAGTCTTTCTCCCCTGTTCTGTGGGTTTGGGTAGAATGTGGGTAGGTGGATAGCCTGATTTAATAACACTCTGGATACCACCTTAGGCATAAATGTAGGATTTGTTCTCATGGACACTCTATCTTGATGGAAGATCAGGAAGGGTTGCACTGCCATTAACGCCTGTAGTTCAGAGACCCTTCATGCTGAAGTTATTGCCAGCAGGAAAGCAGTTTTCCAGGATAAGTATTGTAATTCTGCTGTTGCTGCTGGTTCGAAAGGGGGAAGAGTCAATTTTTCTAGCACAAAGTTCAAGTCCCATGCTGGCAATGGTGGTTTCCTGGGAGGTTTTACATTTTTAATTCCTCTCAGAAACTGTCTGAGCAGAGGGTGAGAGAAGACAGGAGGATCCAGGCTGTATTCTGCTGAAATAGCTGATGCATGTATCTTGATGGAAGAATAGGACAGGCCTGAATGGAAGAGCTCTGCCAAGTACTCCAGGATGTTGGCTATGTTTACTAGTGTCACATCTTCTCCCTTTGCAGTACTCCAAATGAGATATCTTTTCCATTTTGCTGCATAGTTCTTTCTTGTTGAAGGTCTACGAGCCTTCAGGATTATGTCTTTAACCCTTTGGGATAAATTTGGGTTAATTGCTGTCATGTAATGTTCCAGGCAGTTAGCTGCAGAGTTTTCAGGTTTGGATGCAGGATGTTGTAGTTGTTCTGTGTTAACAGTAATGGGATCAGGGGTAGTGTCCATATTTGTTCCTGAGACATGCTCCTCAGCAATGGATACCAATGTTGTCTTGGCCAGTCTGGAGCTATCAGAATGATCCTTGGACAGTCCTCTTTGATCTTCAGAAGCACCTTGTGCATCAAAGGAAGTGGTGGAATGCGATGCTGTCAGGTTTTTCCAACTGAAAGATAGGAGTCCACCTTCCAAACAAGTGGGTGGTACGTCCTTGTGCAGAATTTCTTTAGCTGGTGATTGAGTGGGGATGCAAACAAGTCTATTTGTGGTAATCCCCATTCTCTTGTGATGGCTTTGAAGATGTCCGGACTCAGCATCCATTCGTGGGCATCTGTGGTAGTTCTGCTTAATATGTCTGCTAGAGTGTTTTCTTTTCCCGGTACAAAAATTGCCTGTAACTGAATGTTGTAGCTCAGAGCCACATCCCATAGGTCCAGTGCCAGCCGGCATAGAGGATATGAATGTGTGCCTCCCTGTTTGTTGATGTACCACATAACTGTGGTGTTGTCTGTCCTTATCATCAACTGACCTTCTTGGAGAAATGGTCTGAATGACTGGATTGCCAATTTTACTGCCAGCACTTCCTTTAGATTTATGTGTAGGCGTAGCTGGTCTTGAGTCCATAAGCCTTGTATGCACTTGCCCAGCATGTGTGCCCCAACCGAGGTCTGAGGCATCTGTCGATGGTTTGGCTTGGTTGACTGTTGCAGAAGGGTAATCCTGTGTTTGATTGACAGGCCTGAGCCCACCACAGGAACTCTTGCTTCAGGCATGGGATTATTGGAATTTTGGTTTCTAGGCTGTGCTTGTGTTGGGACCACAAATTCTTTAGGTACCACTGTAGCTTTCTCATATGCAGTCTGGCATGAGGGACCAGAATTATGCAGGATGCCATGAAGCCTAGGGCTTGCAGTACTTTTCTTGCAGTTAGATGGTTCTGCATTGTTAATGCCAAGAAGTAGAGAGGTAGTTGCTCTTTTTCTGCAGTTAGGAATGCCATTTGTTTTGATGTGTCCAGCTCTGCACCCAGAAAGGTTATTCTTTGGGATGGAATCAGCCTTGACTTTTTTATATTGACTGTATATCCCAGGGCTTGCAGCAGGTAAATGACTCTTTGTAAGTCTTCTGTTAGCTTGCTTTTGTTGTCCGCTTGTATCAGGCAGTCGTCCAGGTAGGGATAAATTTGGATCCCCTGAAGTCTGCAATGAGCAATTACTGATGCCAGGCATTTCGTGAACACTCTGGGCGTAGTAGATAAGCCAAAGGGCAATGCTGAAAATTGATAATGCTCTGATCCTGCAAGAAATCTGAGGTATCTTCTGCAAATGGGGTGCAATGTCTGAGAATTGATAATGGGGTCTGAGTAACTGCTTCTCAAACACTTGCACACTATGCAAAACAGTATCAATAGTTCTGTTAACCACATCACTCGGCAAGCGCTCAAATAAGTCTTTCTGCTGTTTTTTAACCTTCTCACGTAGCCCCAGTTCCTCCGGCAGGAAGAACTCATTCAACAAAAGCATATACTTTGGGCTCACCTCTATATTTATCTGTTGCCACTTATAGAGTAACTCTGGATATTGACTCCCTGTAGTGGGCATTTTCAGGACCCTTAGACCCCTCGGTACAATCTTCTTATGGATGCATGCCTCAAAGTGCTGCCGTTGAGTCTGCAAACGCTTCAGTCTCAGAAAATCAGCTTAAAGCTTGTCCATACCTATGCGTACGCCGACCCTATCAAATGGTTCGGTAGATATGTCGATAGCATCACCACTTCCTCCTTCATAAAGCATCAGGAGATTCATCACTCCTGAAACGCAGGTCATAAAACAATCCATACAACTGTCAGTCCCATTACTCACAGTATACGGCAATTCAACCGACTTGTCGCCACAACCAGCCATGCCACTACGGGGATGATAGCAGCAATAAAGTAAATACAAGAGTGAAAGCACTCCCCACAGAGTAAATGCTCTTAGCACACACAATCCAAATAATCTTGTAAGCCAAAAAACACAGTGCAAGAGCGAAGCAAAGCTGCAGGCAACACGTAACTTACGAATATCCAAATCAGTTAAATCAGGCATCCGCATTCAGTATACAATGTGTAGTATAAACCAGCACCAGCAGAGAGATGCATAAACTCATAAAAACAGTTTATTGGCCAGAACAAACATGGTAAGCACTTTCACCTAGAAGGCTTCCTCAGACCATATAATCACATTCACTGACTGTACGTTTAAACAAAATAAGGCGCAAAAATCACAGGGATCGGTAAGACCCTTAAAGGTATAGCAACTATACTTAGATATAATATATATATATATATATATATATATATATATATATATATATATATAAAACAAATATATAAAAAACTTTAATATAATATCTAAAAGACATAACATACAATATCAAATTAATATGCAAGCAAATCATTTTATCTATGGTGAATAAATAAATAAATAAATAATGAATTAATCAGGGTGGTCAACCAAACTATGACACATCTATTTCAATCTCCTAGATTTCAAAAACTGCTTCAAAGGTACTTTCTCATTCAACCCTGCATACAAATCTGCTCTTAGTCTAACAATCCATTTAGACTCAAGAGTCTCAGTTCTATTCCACAAGCCCAACCCCTAAAATTCAACACTACTTCATCAAGAACTTTAAAATAAAAAATATGAGTGTCATAATAGCCAGAACATGGTTAGAGAGGGCATTCACAGTAGATTGAATTCTGATCTGGTAAAGGTGCTCCCTTATCCTATCCCTCAACCTCCTGTCTGTCTTACCCACATAAAAAACATTACAGGACAGACAAGAGGCGAGGTATACCACATGCATGGACATTGTGATTACATCGATACAGACACTAGCTTTGTTCATCATGTGTCTGGTTTTACACACAGAGTGAAGGTACATGCATATTGTATGTCTATGCATGTGGTATACCTCGCCTCCTGTCTGTCCTGTAATGTTTTTTATGTGGGTAAGACAGACAGGAGGTTGAGGGATCGGATAAGGGAGCACCTTTACCTGATCAGAATTCAATCTACTGTGAATGCCCTCTCTAAGCATGTTCTGGCTACAAATGACACTCATATTTTTTATTTTAGAATTCTTGATGAAGCAGTGTTGCATTTTAGGGGTGGGGACCTGAGGAATAGAACTGAGACTCTTGAGTCTAAATGGATTGTTAGACTCAGCGGATTTGTATCCAGGATTGAATGAGAAAGTACCTTTGAAACTGTTTTTGAAATCTAGGAGGTTGAAATAGATGTGTCATAGTTTGGTTCACCACCCTGATTATTTATTTATTTATTTATTTATTTATTTATTTATTCGCCATAGATAAAATGATTTGCCTGCATATTAATTTGATATTGTATGTTATGTCTTTTTGATATTCTATTAAAGTTTTTTATATATTTGTCATATATATTTTATATCTAAGTATAGTTGCTATACCTTTAAGGGTCTTACCAATCCCTGTGATTTTCGCACTTTATTTTGTTTAAATGTACAGTCAGTGAATATGATTGGTCTGATGAAGCCTTCTAGGTGAAAGCACTTACCATGTTTGTTCTGGCCAATAAACTGTTTTTATGAGTTTTTGCTTCTCTCTGCTGGTGCTGGTTTATACTACACATTGTATGCTGAATGCGGATTCCTGATTGAACTGATTTGGATATTGGTATGTTACATGTTGCCTGCAGCTTTGCTTCACTCTTGCACTGTGTTTTTTGGCGTACAATTTTCCTAGGGAAAAAATTTGCTGTTCCAAAATACATACACACAACACAAGCACACAAAACAAACAGCAATCCGCACACATACACCTAAAATCTTACACCTAACTTTACACTAAACTATACACACACCACTACCTATCCACTTACCTTAACCCAAACCCTAACCCTAAGGTCTGTCACTATCATACACTCACCTCACTCATGACCTAACCCTAACTCACCTACCCTGCCCTAACCCTCACGTCCACACAATCGCACACTTACCTGACCCATGCCCTAACTCTAACTCACCTAACCCACCCTAACTCTCATGTCCACACAATTGCACACATACCTAACCCGCACCCTAACCCTAACTAACCTAACCCGCACTCAATCACACACTTACCTGAACTCAACCCATAACTTTCCACCACAGCGCTGAAAATACTGAAGCAACAGAAATGGACAACCAAATTCTTTCCCTAGGAAAAAATTTGGTTTTCTGTTGCTTCGATATTTTCAGCTTTCGCTGAATAGGGGTTGATATTAGAATATTCAAAGTTTTGAAACTTTGATGTTCTAATATAGACCCTAATGTTTTGTGGTAGGAGGAAAGGGTTATCTGTGTACATGAGGCAGTTGTAACATTGCCTCTGGATACCCAGGTTCACCAGCTGGACTGGACAGTATACCTGAAATTGCCCTTTGGTCATGCCTGAATAGTAGGTGAGCTGCTTAGTTGCTTGGTTGGTGAGAGGTGAATAATGAGCCTTGCCTTGCTGGACAATCAAGTGTCGGGGTATATTAGTGCTTGCTATTAGGTCTGAGCAAGTGCTGGACTGTAGGATGATTTTTAAGTGCTTAGGTTGAGAGTTAGACTAGTTTCAAGGGAAAAAAATGAAGAGGAGACTTGGTGGAGCTGGGAATAATTTAACCCTAGCTAACCAGCACTGCCCAGATGTGCAAAACTGTGCAAATGTGGTTTCTACAGCAGGGAAATGAAAGAGATAGAAATTAGCCCAAAATGGCCTATAAACTACTAACATATGGGCTGGAACCACTCCTCCAGGGACAGATGGCTGCTCAAAGCTCCCTCTCTCACAGGTGAACAGAGAAACCTTCCTCTATCCAAGTAAGGTATGGGCAACTCAGAAAATTGTAACACAGCCCTGAATTCAGCACTAGCCTGAAAACTGGACTATACTAGCTTAGAAAGGTGGGAAACAAGGACAATTTTTGTTTGAAAAGATAAGGCAAACACAGTAAAAAATACACTTAAAACAGCTTTAAATGATTACAAACAGTAAAAAATACACTTAAAACAGCTTTAGATGACTACAAACAATCAGAACATGCTTTTAAAGAAATTACCCAATTAACCAGTAAAAACATCTCAAAACTGAGCCCTGTTCCTGTAGTCTTTAATCAGACAAGTTCTAAGTGCACACTCCTGCTACTGGGGTGCAGGAGAACCTTCTCCAAAAAAGAAGGCCTGGATTAGTGCTCAAGTTATACAAACAAAGCTAGATTCAGCAGGCCTGAATCTAGTTTATGCGACAGCAAACAAGGCACACCAATTTCAGTAAGAAACAGTTCAAATATGCAGGCACTATAAGCCTCTAACCAGAAATTCCCACCTCAGAAGGGCAGAGTCCAGCCTCTCCTCCCACAAGAGTGCAGACCATAAACCTTAATGTAAAATGACTGGCCTGAAGCCCAAGCACTTAAACCAGAACTATTACACTTTTAGAATAACAGACACTGAGCCTTCAATCAGCAGTTCCCAACTTAGAAGGATGTAAGCTACCTGTCCTTCTGCAACAGTGCAGACCACAAACCTTCTTAATGTAAAACAACATGTCTGAAGCCCAAGTGCTTAAACCAAAAGGCTTAGAATGATAGCTACACTTTATTCAGGTTACTACCAAGCAGTAATAAATACAATTGAATACTTTTAAGAAGGCCTGGATTAGTGCTCAAGTTATGCAAACAAAGCTAGATTCAGCAGGCCTGGATCTAGTCTATGCTACAGCAAACAAAGTGCACCAATTTCAGTAAGAAGCAGTTCAAATATGCAGACACTATAAGCCTTTAACCAGAAATTGCAATGGCAATCGGTTCAGTGAAAAATAAAGTCTAATATTATGGGAAATGAATAAGAGATAGTAGTCTCCCCAGCAGTCTTAATACTTTAATGTGGTTAATAGAACAGTGCATGATTTAGTTTTATTTAAAGGTAGCCAGTGCACTTTTCCTTAGGGCTAAAAATTGATGTTTTCTGAAAGGATGCAAGCTGTTTCTGACTCGGGGGAGGTAAATGGAGAACAGACAGCACCTGATTTGCTTTAGCATGGGTAATCTTAATTTTAGATTAAGTTATGCCTGTGAGAGCGGCTGCTGATTTGGGGTAATCCTTCCTATCTAGAAGGTCAGACTTTGTTAAAAATGTATGTAGTATTGTGCATTTGTTCAAAGTTAATAGAGAATGGGGGTGTTTTGAGACATTATTGCGTTTTCTTGTTTGAGGGTTTTCATTAAAGGAAAAAGACTTGAGAAATGTCACATAGGTTCAACATGTGGACTGTCAGATCTGTCTGGATCTGACCTCGGCATTTATACTAAAGCTTTGGATCTGAGAGATCTAACTATGCCACTACTCACAATTCCCCTATCCTGCCTGAATTACATCAGATGAAGTTTGCTGACTATAAGATGTCACTATATATATATAAAATATAATAAGACAGGGAAGAAATAGAATAAAAACGATATACTGTAAGAGATACAAGGGATAAGAAAGAGTTCAAAGGAGATCTGGCCAGTCCCTAGACGTACAATGACAATTTGGTAGGGGAAGGAGGAAGGGGAGTTGAACCAGATAAAAATAAGACAACACGGATCTATTGCTATGACAAGTACATAACTTTCATATCTGATATTGTCTATTTTCATCTGATTCAACATGTGGGACAGATTCCCAAGCTACTTGACAGGGACCTGGTTTGACTCAAGGAAGGATATTCCTGAGTATGGCAGAACCAAAGGATGTGCGAGTACTGGACAGCACATCTAACTTATAGTGAGATACAAAGGTATTAGTTAAGGACCAAGTTGCAGCAGTTCATATGTGGTTGACAGGCACTCAGTTTGCAAATGCTGTTGAGGGTGCCATTGCACTGATAGAGTGTGCTTTAGGCTTTGATTGTAGAGGTATAACTTGTAAATCATAGACAAAATAAATGCAATCTGCTAACTATCTTGAGACTGTTACCTTAGACACTGATTGTCCCAGCTTTTTTCTTGGAAAAGGATATAAACAACCGATTTATTTTTTTGAAAGTCTTATTACGATGGAAGTAGGATCTGTGCTGTCTATGCACATTTAATGTGTGTAATATATCTTCCCCTTTATTGGGAAAATTAGGGAAGAAAACTGGCAAGTCAATCTGTTAATTCAAACTGGATTCAGAAGAAGGGTTTGTTCTCAGTGACACCCTGTCCTTAAGAAAGACAAGGAAAGGAGCCTTGCATGAGAGTGTCAGTAATTCTGATAGTCATTTGGCAAATATAATGGCAACCAAAAAATAGTTTTCCATGAAAGAAACTTCATATCTATGGCTGCTGTTGATTTGAAGGGTTTTTGGTTTAAAGGCTGGAGTAAGATAGTGACATCCCAGGGGAGTGGTTTCCAAACTGGGAGTCTCAATAAAAAGGTTCCTTTCAGAAATACTTTGGATATTTTGAGGGAAGCAATGGAAGCATTGTTGAGCCCTATGTGGAAGTTTGAGATGCCTGCTAATTATATTTTAATTGTGGAATAACTTGCCCCAGTTTTTAGAGCTGAAAGAAACTAAAATTTTTGGAAGAGGCACTGAAAAGGGGTCTAGTCTGCTGGACACCACCCAGATTTAGAAACACTTCCATTTTCTCTTATAAGTCTATTATTTCTGAGTCCCTCTGAGAGGAATATATGACATGAATTACTGGGGAAGAAAACCTGGCATCTCTGGCAATTGTTAAAATTGGAGAAACCATGTGGTTAGCTTTAGAGTCTTGAGGTCTGGTAGAGGCAGCCTGGTGCGGTGTGTGAGGAGATCCTGGAATGGATCCCAAACCTATAGTGGGTGAACTAGATGAGGTCAAAGAAAAGGGAACTCTGCCTGCTGAGGCCAGAAGGGGACAACGAGGGTTACCCTGGTCTTCATTCCATTGCTTTCTAAATGAACTTGGTGATAACAGGGATCAGTGGATAAGTGTAATGGAGACCCAGAGGCCAAGGATGGATTAGAGATTAGAACACCTCTTGGTGATTGTCCCTTGGAGGGATGAGAGCAAAGTAACTTCTGCATTTTTCATGTAGGTATGAAACAAAAAGACTGCGGCAAGTTTGGCCCCAGCAGCTGAAAATCTCCAGTGCTACAGTTTTATTGAGAGACCACTTGTGAGGCAATAGTATAGTTCTGCTCAATTTGTCTGCTATATGTTGTATGTCCCGGGTATGTATGTATGTTGCCACTAGAAAGTGGTTCAAAGACATCTTTCACTGACAGATTCTCATGGCTTCTTGGCAGAGGGTACGATTGGATTCTAACTTGTTTGTTGATGTACCAAATCAATGACATATTGTCTGAGTGCATGGCAATCACATCCTGTGCAGATGGTCCTGTAGTGCCTACAATGTAAGGAGGACTAATCTTAACTCCAAGATATTGATGAGAAGTTTGGCCTCTATCGTAGACCATGTTTATTGGTCTGTTCTGCCTTCAAAATGCCCTCCCAGCCAAGAAGGGCAGCTTCTGTGGTTACTGTCACTCTCGGTATTGCAGGATGGAAGAGTTTGCCCTGAGTTAATGAATCAGATGAAATCCACCATGATATGTGGTCTCTGCAGACTTGCATGATTTGTACTGTGTAGTGAAGGGGATAAAGTTTTTGAGACCACAGCACAGCCAGTATTTACTGTAGAACTCTCATGTGATATCTGGCTAAAGAAACCATGACTATGAAAGAATCCATCAGACCCAAGAGACATAATACCAGTCAGGCCTGAGGTTGGGGATGATTTATCTTTTGGACAGCTAAGGATTTGATTGATTTCACTCGTGATGAGGGGAGTTTTGTTGTCTGATGTACTGTGTTTAAGTGGCAAGTTATGAACTCTATGGATTGAGTAGGAGGTAGCTTGCTTTTGTTGGTGTTTATAGAAATGCCCAGATGCATTGTTAGCTGTAACAGGAATGACTGATGATTTAGAAGTATATCTCTGGAGGTAGGAGTAAGAAGCCAATTGGCCAGATATGGGAGTACTTAGATCCCTTGTAGCCTGAGATAAGGTGTCATAGCTCCCATTATCTTGGTGAACAATGGGGGTTGTGGTGAGACCAAATGGCAGCACTCTGAATTGATAGTGACTGGCCTCCATCCAGAAATGGAGGATTCTCCTGGACTGCCACTGGATCTTGATATGGTAGTAGGTGTCCTGGAGATCTATAGAGCACATACAATCGTCCTTCCTCAGCTGAGATAGAATGGATTGAACTGTGACCATCCAGAATTTTGTCTATTTTACAAATTGATTCGGATTGCTGAGATCCAAAATTGGTCTTAAGTCCCTTGTTTTCTTTGGAACTAAAAAGAACCTTGAATAGACTCTGGATCCTATTTGGTCTTGGGAGAACCTGATGGATGACTCTTTTGTCCAGCAACTTTGAAATTTCTACTGCTGTGGATTCCAACTGATTGGGTGAAGTATTAGGAATCATTATTTTTCTTTTTGGGGCTTACACAAATGGTATTATATAACCTCTAGTAATGATCCTTGGCACCCAAGAATCAAAAGTTATATTTTGCAAGGCTAAAGGGTGTAAGGAGAAGCATCCCTTGACTGCCTCCAGAGTGCAGCAGTTGGGCAAGTATTCAAGGATGCTGATAAGGTTTCCCCTCAGAATGGTCCATGGAAACATTGGTTTTGAAGACCGCCTCTGCCTTCTGGTCAATGTCCCATGGAATTGCTTCTGCCTCTGCCTCTAGGGGGCCTATCCCCAGAAGTGCCCCGGTGAAAACCTTGAGATTTCTTGAAACACATTTTTCTTCCCCCTCTCTGATCTCTGGAGAAGGATCTCTGAGGAGTCAAAAAAAAAATAATAAAGCCAGATTCCAATGGCAGAAAAGTTCTTAACTCTTGGTAAGCGTATCTTTGACCATTGGTCCAAATAGAATGGAACCATCTTTGGGGAAATTTATGATGAACATTTTAAAGTTTCAGCAAAGCCACATCCAGGCATGAAGTTGCATAGTGATACCTGTACTAGCTGCTCAGGCTGAACCATCTGCTACATTAGATAGCAGTTTTATGGCAACATTCAGTGATAATTGCAGGTTAGACAACTGGGAATCCATAGTTTCTGGATATCTGCTAATAAGTTTCCACCAGGGAATTGGAGAGTTCTTTAAACAAATCCCTCTGGAAACATGTAAAGTAAACCATGTGGTTCAGAGCATAAAGAGAAAAGGTGTCTGAAGCATAAGTCTGTTTCCCAGTCTGTCCGGTGCCCTAGACTCTCTGTTAGGGGAACGGATAGAGGAACTGTCTTTGAACAGTTCCTTATTAGTGGCTGTTGCTACCATCATGGCATCTACAGGGGGATCCTTAGCCCAGTTATTTCCTTCTTTGGGGCAACTAAAATTCTGTTTCGTTTCTTTGGAATGGGCACTGCCATATCAGGCTCCTTGCAGGCTGAGCAATGAGGTCGACTAAGATGTTTGGAGGAGGGACCACCAGGGACACTGAAGGGTCAGACACAAAAGCTTTAAGAAGCACTAACTCAGCAGAAGGAGTTTCAGTGGACCATCCCCCTCTGTTTCATCAATTCAAGGATGGCTCCAAAAGAGATGTCTTCTGGGAGACTTTGGGGAACCTTCTCCCTAATCTAAGTCGGTGTCTTTGGTGACAGACTCAGGAGAGTACTCGATATGCTTTCTCTTACAAATCCTCTTCTGGAGAATGTGCCTTGGTATTCCTGAGGGGGGCAACACTGGACTCAGACATGGAGCTTAAAAGTCGAGTAGTCTTGAAGCCAGAGGGATCCATCTGTCCTTGTCTACCAGAACATGAGGAAGTAGGAGCTGTCTTCAGATGGAATTTGGATGGATCTGAACTCTTAGCATGTACCAGTCATCTTGGTCCAGCCAAGGGCCTATCCATTGCCTTGAAAGCCAGCTGAGACAATGGAATCAAAGGAGAGTCACCTAGATTATCAGAGCCAGAAGTTCTTTTGATTCCAAGGGTTGAAGGCTCCCAGAAAAACCTCAGAACAAAGTTGTCCAGTGTTGAAGCCCAGAGTGCCAGGGACAACTCTAAAAATCTCTGGGTCGACTCAATCATCAGTAAGGTTGGATCTGATATACAGTGGCTCCAAGAATGGAGATGGCATAGGAAGCTGAGCAATTGAGATGGAAGGGGCTAATTCCCAGTCCTTTTCTCAAGGATGGAGCCAGGAGGACTCCCAGCTTAATCTGAGACCTCAAAAAATTCCTCATCATTCAGTAGACATCAAATCTGTTGAGGTTCCTAATAAAGTGACCAGATCTAGAGGATGAGGCTAGTGAAGCAGGTCTCAAAGGTAGTTTTATAGAACTGGTGAATGAATCCTGTGGCTGATGGGCCCCAGTGTTAAAGAAGTCTTCAGTGAGGGAGTCTGGATCTTAATAACAGTCATATTTGACTGCCTTGGAATATATATATATATATATATATATATATATATATATATATATATATATACAATGGATATAAAAAGTTTACACACACCTGTTAAAATGCCAGGTTTTTCTGATATAAAAAAATGAGAGCACAATAAATCATTTCAAAACTTTTCCCACCTTTAATGTGACCTATAACCTGTACAAGTCAATTGAAAAACAAACAAATCTGTTAGGGGAAAAATATAAAAAATAAAAAACATACAATACGCTGGTTGCATAAGTGTGCACACCCTTAAATTAATACTTCGTTGTGTGTGCACACCCTTAAACTAATACTTTGTTGAAGCAATTTTGATTTAATTACAGCATTCAGTCTTCTTGGGTAGGAGTTTATCAGTATGGCACCTCTTGACTTGGAAATATTTGCCCAATCTTCCTTGCAAAAGCGCTCCAAATCTGTCAGATTGTGAGGGCATCTCTTGTGCACACCCCTCTTCATGTCACCCCACAGATTTTCTATTGGATTTAGGCCTGGGCTCTGGCTCGGCCATTCCAAAACTTAAATTTTCTTCTGGTGAAGCCATTCTTTTGTTGATTTGGATGTATGCTTGTGGTCATTGTAATGTTGAAAGGTGAAATTCTTCTTCATCTTCAGCTTTTTAGCAAATGCCTGAAGGTTTTGGGCCAAACGTTACTGGTATATGGAACTGTTCATAATTACCTGCAGCTTGACTAAAGCCCCAGTTCCAGCTGAGGAAAATCAAACCCAAAGCATGATACTGCCACCACCATGCTTCACCGTGGAGATGGTGTTCTTTTGGTGATGTGAAGTGTTGTTTTTGCGCCAAACGTACCTTTTAGAATTGTGGTCAAAATGTTCAACCTTGGTTTCATCAGACCATAATACATTTTCCCACAATGAATGAAACTGTTTATATATATGACTTCGACTACTAATTTGAGACTTGGTGGACTCTAAATTATTTATAAATGATACATATTTTATAATATCTGCTTGTTCATCATAATTAAATGAAAAGTTTTAACATTTTTAACTTCTGGAAATCGAATATAACACAACGAGGGTGCAATATAAGCATATGTTGAGTAGGTTACACTCGCTGGACTAGTTTAACAATCGAATATGTTGTGGGAAAGCAGACCTTCAAAATGAAATCAGAACTTATGGCATCGGTAATTTATTCGCATTTTAAACCGGAGCTTTATTTACACTGTTAGAAGTCGTAGGAATATAAATAAGGTTAGACCTAGATTGATTTGCTATTGTAACAACTTTTAAGAAACAGCATATATCTAAACAAAGCAGACAACACAGTGCAATATGTCTCTATATATAGCATTTAATATGCTGTTGATACAAGCAATGTTTTGAAATGTTCTCAAACATGAAATGCTGGGAGATGTTTATGAATGCTTTGATTACTGAACAAGATTTTAAAATGTGTCATAAAAATGTATTTTTAAAAGTAATACTACGTAATATAGAGGAAGGGACTGATATTTTTAAAACAGGGTGTGTCTAAAGCAACTTGATTGGTTGGGAGTGGTTTTTCAAGTTAATGAGGTATATAGGGAGAGCTTTAAAAATGTTTTTGTATGTTTTTATATTTGTATATGGTCTGAAGAAGCCACAGATAGTGGTGAAAGTGCTTACCGAATATTAAAGTTCTTGGTTTATTTTATGTGGTCTGGAGCTATACTTTGTACAACTGCTACCATATTCTTTTTTGCTACTATCTTTGCTTATTTGGTGGAACAGTTTATATTTACCAGCTGGTTGTTTGTCTGCTTTTTGTTACACATTTTCCCACATGCTTTTGCAAAACTTGATGTATTGTTTTGCAAATTTTAGCCAGGCCTTGATGTTTTTCTGTGTAAGAAAAGACTTCCGTCTTACAACCCTACCCCATAGGTCAGACATATGGAGAATACGGAAGATTGCTGTCACATGTAGTACACAACTAGTACTTGCCAGAAATTCCTGCAGCTCCTTCAGTGTTGCTGTAGATCTCTTGGCAACCACCCTGGCCAGTTTTCATCTTGACTTTTCATCAATTTTGGAGTGACGTTCAGTTCTTTGCAATGTCACTGTTGTCCCATATTTTCTCCACTTTTTGATGACTGTCTTCACTGTGTTCCATGGTATATTCAACAATGAGGAATTTTTTTTGTACCCTTCTCCTGAATGATATCTTTTAACAATGAGATCCCTTTGATGCTTTGTAAGCTTTGCTGGAGCAGGGAACTGAGTAAATATCAGGAAAATCCTACTAGAACAGCTTAACTTTATTTGGGGTTAATCAGAGTATCTTTAATTGATGGCAGGTGTGTACCGAAGAAGACTGAATGCTGTAATCAAAAGGTGTTTCAACAAAGTATTAGTTTAAGGGTGTGCACACACAACAAAGTATTAATTTAAGGGTGTGCACACTTATGAAACCAGTGTATTGTATGTTTTTTATTTTTTTTTTATATTTTTCTCCTAACAGATTTGTTTGTTTTTCAGTTGAATTGTACAAGTTATAGGTCACATTAAAGGTGGGAAAAGTTTTGAAATGATTTATTGTAGTCTCATTTTTTTATATTACCAAACCCTGGCATTTTAACAGGGGTGTGTAAACTTTTTATATCCACTGTATGTATATATATATATATATATATATATATATATATATATATATATATATATAGGTCTAATCTGAAACATTTAAAACCCATAACATCGAATTTAATAACATCTAACAGTACAAATCACAAGAAAATAACATCCCCTCCCCTCCACATATAATGACACCAAACACACTTTTTACTATGTTTCTGCAGGGGGGAAAGCTCCCCTGCATCCCCTATGAGAGGGGCTCTGCCCCCCCTAAATTAAATATACCAGCTCCAAGATCGCACTACAGTGGGAAAAAGTTAATTTACTAACCTCACTGTATCAAGCCCCCCCTGCAGAAACATAGTACAAAGTGTGTTTGGTAGTTTGGTGTCACTATATGTGGAGGGGAGGGGATGTTATTTTCATGTGATTTGTATTGTTAGAAGTTATGAAATTCAATGTTATGGGTTTTAGATGTTCTGGTCTCAATGTTATGAAATTAGATGTTATGGGTTTTAGATGTTTTAAAGGGGACCCATATATATATATATATATATATATATATATATATATATATATATATATATATACATATATATATAGAAATATATATATATATACATATATACATATACATACATATGTATATATATATATATATATAGAGAGAGAGAGAGAGAGAGAGAGAAACACACTGAAGCAAATATTAGAAAAAAATAGAAAAATACAGTGATCTATCTTAATAACCTAACAGCAGTCTAATCTAATAATAGTTATCCAAAATTTTTGAAAACGGGAGGAAAAGTTTTCACTTATCATGAAGAATGATGGCGCTCTTACTCCACACATCTGGTTTAGTCAGGTGGCAAATGATATCTGAGATAATACAGGCAGGACAGGGGAATTATGGGGAGGGGAGGAGTCAGAGCTCTTGGATCCAAAGCTTGGTATAAGGCACCAAGTTCAGATTCAGCAGGATCCAATAACCCACATGTTGAATTAGATGAAAAAAGGACAACATCGGATCAATTGTATAAAAGATTAGCCTGAAAAACATTAATGTGTGCATATAAGACAAAAGCTGGAAATTCACAGCCAACAAATATCATGAATACCAAGTGGGAAAAATGTATTTTTTTATCATAATGACTACTCTATCCATAGTATCTTGGAAAGAAAATGACCTTACAGGTATAGACAAAAAGGAAAGAATATTGAATTATATTAAAAATTGCAGAGTGCAAATAGCAATGATGCAGGAGACATATCTGAAAATAAATGAGCATATGAATTTGACAAAGAAAGGATTTCAGGATGGATATTCAGCAGAATATCAAGACAAAAGACAAAGGAAAAGGGGACTAATAATAGATTGCTAGTGGGACTAAAATACTGATAGAAGAGGGAAAAAGATAATAACTGTTGATCTGTGGTAGTAAGAGTGATTGACAATGGAGGAGGATTATGCTCTCATGTATTTATATTCCACCAAAAACTGGTATTATAGACCTTAAGAAACGTTTGGGAGAAAAAAATCAGCTTTCAGCATGGAATATTACTTATAGGTGGGGACTAGAACTTGATTTTCATTAGTGAGTATGCATCAGGGGACCTAAAAGGGAAAATATAACAAAAGAGGGTAGATTTCTGAGGGTCTATATTATATCCTTGAAGAGGTGTTCCATTGAACGCTTTTTCATCGACCCTTAAAATGCGAACTCTCATAACAGCGAATGGCAACATCAGTGATTTCTTTCCCTGGGAAAGAAATTGCTTACGATAAAAAGAAGAACACATCACTACAAACATTACAAAGTGGAGGGCTTCACCCCCTACACCCCCCAACCTCCCAACTAAATATACCAAATTCAAGATCACACTACACTGGGAAAAATGGCAAACTAACAAGAATGGCCAGGCAATTTCTTTCCTAAGGAAAGAAATCACTGATGTGGCCATTCACTGTAATGATCGAATGCCCCTTCGAGGATATAATATAGACCCAATGTCTGAAGACCTTTGTGAAAATATTTGGTATGGAACACGTGAACTCAGTAGTAGGAACTCTGACTCTCTATGTGATAAATGGGCTAAACAAGATAGAAATTACAACTCACAGGAGAATGTGTATTTAATTGAAAGCTTTGGCACACATCTAATGACTATTTCAGATTGTACACCAATAAAAACTAGAATAAAAATTCAGGTTAATGAAGTAACAATGAGATGCTGGTACTTTCCCACCTACTTGTTAAAAAGAGGAATTTAAGGAATGGTAGTGGAAATTATTCAACAGTGATTAGTTAGGACAGAAATTTCTTCAGAAGGAATAACTAGTGAGTGTGATAATATGAAAAATGAATTAAAATAGGGTAGAAATAAAAGAGAAAAAAGTAACAATTGTTCAGAAGGGCTGACAAAGTTTAAAGTATTGCAGAATGAGGTGATCTCATAGAAAGAGAAAAGATGCAACTGCAGAGTGCTAAAGAGAAAATAAGGGAGTATCTGGATAATATGCATGACGTTAGAAAGACTGCTGTTAAGCAACTGTTTTTTTATAATAATTCTGTAGCAGAAAAACATTTAACACAACATAGGCAACAGAAAGTAGAAAGGGTTGTTGCTAAACTTAGGGAGTCTAAACAAGACAAATGATCACAGATCCTATAGAGGTATTAGAGATATTTTGGAAATTTTATGAAGATTTGTATCAAGAAGAGGAATGTAGACATGAAGAAAAAGTACAAATGGAAATATTTATGGAAGACTTAGGTATGCCAAAGTTAGAGGCAGATGAGGCTCAAAAATTAACTGTTAAGTGATATAAAATCAATCTGCAGGAAAGTCTCCAGGAATAGACGGTATTGCTGTGGACAAAGCACCAACATCCAGGAGGAAAGCTGTGGTGGCTGTAATACCTAATGATGGTAAAGACCCATCAGACCCAGTGTCATATAGACTCACTTCAATTTTAAATCATGATTATAAGTGTTTATGTCTCTAATAGCTAAAAGAATGGCAAAGGTTTTGGCAAAATTGATAAATATGGATTAATGTAGTTTGGGGCAGGGGATGCAAACATTTGACATTAATAGAATAATAATAATCTAGAGGGAAGCAGAATGTAAGAAACTACTTCTGTTATTGGTGAGTCTTGCTATAAAGAAAGCATTCAACAGAGTAAGCTGGAATTTTATGAGTAGGGCAATGGAAGCATTCACATCCCCTGATACAATTATAAGGTTAATTAGCAGGATATATGACAGATCGGAGGCAAAAAAATTAAAGTGGGAGGGGTCCTCTCTGATAAGTTGTGTATGAACAGAGAAACCAGACAGAGGTATCCTCTTTCCCCATTATTATTTGCATTATACTTAGAGCCATTGGCAAAGAAAATAAGGGACTCAGAAATATAAGGATATAATTGGTATGGTAATCAAGAAAAAATGGCTTTATTTGCAGATGAATGTACATGATAAAACTAGGAAAGGACATCTCAGTATTCTGGAACATTCTGAGACACTTTCAAGTCTTTTTGGGATATAAGATTAATGAAGACAAAATAAGGGCTATAAGGGCTATAGTTGTAAACTATGTGCCCACACATGAATCAGTTCAGCAATACCCTAATTTATGGGGACATGATAAAATTAGGTATTTAGGAATATGGATTAAAAGGATTCTGTTATGGCAGCTATGGACATATGGGAAGAGAATAAACAAAAGATAATAAACAAAACTGAGAAACCAGAAGCTCTTGTTTATAGATGTGGATAGTAAGATACAAGCAGTGAAAATGTTTTTGTCCCTTTTGTTTTATATACAGATCAGGCATATTTTTATCAACCAGAGGAAAAGTTGTGAGCAGTAATTAATAAAGAGTTGAAGGGTTTTGTCTGAGACAGGAAGAGGGCAAGGGTCAAGTGGGATAAGTAGGTCCTTCCAGTAGAACAAGGTGGTTTTGGTTTACCTGATTTGAAGGGATATTTTAGCACAAGCAGAAAGCTCTAATTCAAAGTGGAAATGGATGATAATAAAGCAGGGGGGGGCAATATAAGAAATAAGGAGAGAGTGGGATGTTTAGATGCAGATCCTTAAGGAGAATAATAACCATACAGAATATAGTTATAAAGTAGCAGAAAGCATTTTAAGAACTAAGTCAACATGAAAATGGAGAAAGGGGATTCTGCAGATAAGGATGACTGCAATTAGGGGTACAAAGAATAGGCAAGAGGGGGCTGGAATTTATTGGAGAAAACTAGCAAAGGAACCAAGGTATTGGGGGCAATTAGAAAAGGTAATAGAGTTGGATGAGGCCATGAAGACATTTGAATTGCAGGCTACAGATGGCGTTCCCTATCAGGGACTGATATCAGAGAACAGGCAAAGAGAAAGGGTTAGGGGAACCCTAAGTGAAAAACCTGTTCTGGTAGAGTTTTTAGTTGAATCTAGAACAGAAGTTGCTGTTAAAAAAGGGATAATTAGTAGAACATATAAAATATTGCATGATAACTATAGGAACCAATCAGAGGAGGTTATAAAAGATTGGGAAGAGAAAACAAGGAAACAATGGGAGGACATATGTACGACTCCCAAATATGCAACAAAGTTTAGAAGATTTAGGATTTTTGCTTTTCATCTAAGACACAGGATCTGAATTCTCTAGACAGAGTAAGTCATTGTTAAGTTTAATTTTGGTAGCTGACAAAAAAACTAATTTCTAGAAAATGGAAGTCTAAACCAACTGTATTTGAAGCAGTGAATACTGTAACACCGATAAAAGAACTGGAACTGGGATCTTTAGAAAAGAGCAGGAGCAAATTACATAAAAATGGAAATTCTGCAAACATGCAAAAAAGTGTTTTGGAGGTGGTGTGAGATTTAAGGAAGGCATGAATTGATAAATGTATGTAATGCTGGATTGATGATGATTGTATATTAAAAATATATGTGATATATAATGTTTAGTTAGAACTGTGAACATGTTAACAGGGTTTCTGTTCTTTTATATAAATGTACTTTTGCCTATGTTTTAAGTGATAATTTAATAAAGGTGTAAAAAAAGAGATAAATAAACACCCTTAAAAACAAAAAGAATACTTTATTACCAGTCTCAGAAGTATACATATAGAGCTTAGCCATGCCTCTCGTCATATTATTTAAGCGAGCAACCAAGGTTATTTACTCCCAGTTGGACAACAATCAAATTGTGTGCATATTTGGGGTGAATGGATATAAAAGCGTGGGTGGTATATTGAATACTGGAACCCGAGAGGCAGCTGATTAAGTCTTTGATCAGCCAGGCAGAGGTGCTTCAGTGTGCTTAACCATTGAGGCACCTCTAACTATAACACTTAATGTATTTATTTATTTAACATTTGTTGACTAGGAAAGTCCTAATAGGACAGAACCTATTTTCAGTGGAGGCCCAGGGAGAAACACTGCGGACGCATGTCTTTGGAATGTGGGAGGAAACTGGAGTACCCGGAGGAAACTCACATGAATGCAGGGAGGACATGCAGACTCCACACAGAAGGCACCCCAGCTGTTAATCTAACTGCAGTACCTCTTAGTGTGAGGTAACAATGTTAACCAATGCACCACTGTGCTGCCCAATGCAGTTTCCTTCTGATAAAATTAACAATTTGAACATAAACATGTTGGACTACACAATCAGGTATCACCCAGTCCTGTGACTTGGGTGAAGTGAATACCCCATCTTATGTGATAAGCATTATGTGTTTTTTTAAGACAGGAAAGGAACTGACAATAGAAAAATAGAATTATTCTTACTTCAGGTACTCTCATATTAGTGCTTCTTCTAAAAACCTATAATTGAAAAATATATATTTGTCACTAGAAATGATAACTGCTAGAATTTCTGCTGAGTCTCCTGATTATCAAAATAACAAAAGAAAAACATGCTTGACAGCTGAATAACAATGCTGAATAATACAGCTCGAAACACCACCCCCACCAGAGCTGCAGCTAGACGGGTTAGTGCCCTGTGTAGCACCCCACATGTAGTATCTACAGTTATGAAGTTGAAAACTAAAAAAAGAAAAATTGTTAAAATCAAGGACCAGAAAATATAAAAAGCTACACAACAAGCTGTTTGCTAAACTCTAGGCGAATAGCTATAATAATAGCCCCCTGCTATGGTTCCTTATACAAACAGTGACTGACTGCCATTTAAGATATAGCAATTTCTGATCATAGCTGTTTAAATAATTGCTGATACTGCTTAAGGGATCAGAAGGCAACTCAGCTACAGTGCTGCTCATGGACTCTAAGATCTTGTACTTGGTGCAGCCTCCTCCTCTGTCCCACCCTTACTATGGCTGTGATGGATAAAGATAAACTCTTAAAGACAAAGTCAAGTTTTAGTTACAGCAGTTATATCTATGCCTTCTTCGGTGACTGCATTCTGCAGATTTATAAGTCTGTTACTGAAAAATCTGGCATTACTCATCATAATGCACACAAACGGGCAGTCATATTAATGATGCGTGTTAAAAGATTTAAGATTTTTGTAAACCTGTTGAAAGCCCTCTTATGCACAAACAATTTCCCCAGAAAATACAGTCTGACGAGAAGACAGACTTAATAGACAAATTTCTCAGCTTAAAGAACTTGCTTGCTTCCACTTAATAAGTGGATAGAACAGGGGATGACAGTTACTGCCACAGAAAAACTTTGTTTCTTTATTAAGTTTCAGTTTGTCAGTGTCATCTTCAATAATGAATGTTTCCACTTTTTAATATGCCAAGATCATTAATTCCTGTCATAACAATAATTAAATAATAAGTTACTTTATCCGAATTTAGTCTGAAAATGGATTTTTTGATATCTGTGAACTTACATTCTTTTAAAAAGGACATAGAAATGTTATATTAGTTTACTGTTATCACATTTTTCAATCCACATATCACTGAACTGCCAGTGATTAAAGCTCATTGTCTGATGATACATTTATTTGACTCAAATGAATGAGGCTCTGCCGGGTAATTTTCCTAGACTGGTTGTAGTTTTGTTTTCTAATAGTTGGGAGCTGCTTACAATCAATAGCAAATCTAAAATGTTTTCCTGAATTTGAAAAGGGATACCCCTTCCCATTCCTCTATTTTATTTTTCCACAAAGTAAGGCATTAACCAGAAGTTCGCCCCAGAGGAACGTTTGCTATTTTTTTATTTCCTCATTATCTTACAGTTAACAGATTAAGTAATGGAGCATTGATTAAAGGGGAATGCAACAGATTTTCAATTAAAGTTTGGTCAGTGAGTTTTCTATCGCTGTCATATATCATAGCAAAGTGCAGTTGTATAGAAAAACGTATACATTGCAGAATAATTTTGAATGATCATTGCTGACATAGTCTTAGCTATATGGACTATGTCCTGCTAATGATATATCAGCTGGTCATCTTCTAAGGCCTCAGGACACCTTTCACATGACCAAGCTGTTAGTTAGCTCTAACACCAAGCCCTTCAGAGTTTTCATGCCAAAATAAAAATAAGTGTCCTCACCCAGGCGACAGAAATATTCAAAAGTAAGGGGGGAGGAGATAGAGGGGTGGTTATTGCTAGAGACTGCCCATGTATCTGGGGTAGGCGGATCCTCTTTTCTTTTTTGCATTTTAAAAGTCTGTTTACACATTGTTATGGTAAGTTTATTTCCACAACTGTATTATATTCTTTATTTGATCACTGCTGCAGTAATCTTTGCTATATGGGTAGATTATAATATACTAACTAGGAGTAGGAAGGCTGAGTGTCCAGAAGCCCCTGGACAATGGTCCTAGCAAAACGTGCTCTAGACCTGAAGAAGGAATAAAGTGTGCAATGCCTTGTAAACATAAATAGGTCTGAGTTGCTATTCCTGGAATACTTCTGAACTCCAACCTTTTCCAAAATAGCTGCAGATGAAGCCAAGGCCCTGATGGAGTGAGCCTTGACCCTGGCTTGAATTCCCTTATTGTGGTAGGTATGACAAAATATAATTGGATGAGACAACCATTTGGAGATAATCTCCTTTGACACAGGTTGTCCTTTTTTCTTATCTTCATAAGAAATAATTAACTGAGTTTCTGAAAGTTGTAGTTCTGTCAAGATAATATCTGAGATGTCTATTGTCATCCAAGGTAATGAGAATCTTTTCTCGATTGTTTTTAGGTTCTGAAAAGAAACCAGTGAGATGGATAGCTTGGCTCAAAGTAAATTCAAGATACCACTTTAGGCATGAAGGAAGGATTAGTTCTTAAAGAAACCTTATCATTGTGGAAAATGAGCTAAGGCTGACCCACCATAAGGGTTTGCAACTCAGAAACTCTTCTTGCAGACTTCAGAGCAATCAGGAAAACTATTTTCCATGGTAAGAACCTCAAATCATCCTGGTTTGAGCAGCTTCAAATGAAGCAAGAGTTAGTCTTTCTAAAACTACGTTAAGATCTTTTGGAGGAGCCACCTATTTACTATGAGGCTTGGTAAACACCTGTTTCAAACATTTTAACATGGGAATGCATTGAATGGGGAGATTCCATGGGCAGACATGCTGAAATGGCCTACAAGTGTACCATGACAGAGGAGTAAAAAGGACCAAAGGATAATAACTCACACAAATATTACAGAACCAGAGAAATACTAGATTTCTATCTTTAAAGTATACTGTTTTTTGTCTTGGCACCACCTAGAAAATATTTTCCATTTGCTAATATGATTTCCTTGTAGCAGGCAATCTTGTCTCCTTTAATATCTGATGTACATCCTTGGAAAATAGGTGGCTAAAAGGTATTAAAACTCTATCATACAGGCAGTTAACTGAAGTTGTTTCAAGATGGGGTATATCAAACAACTTGTCTTGTGTGAGTTGGTCCAGTCTGTGAGTAAACTTGAGGTAATTTTCCTTGGCCATTTCCAAAATTGGTGAAACACTGTTGCCTGGACCAAAAGGGAGCCACCACAATGATCTCTGAAGTCTTGCTGAATCTTTAGATGTCCCTGGTTATCAGTGGAAAGGATGGTAAAGCATACACAAACATTCTCTTCCAAGGAATTGAGAATGCATTTGTTTTGCGTGCCTACTTGCAAGGAGTCTTATAGCAAATCTTTGCAAGTGGTTTGCTGTGAATATAGGCAAAAAGATCTACCTGAAGTGCTCACCACAGATGGATTACATCCTGGAAAACACACTCATTCAGTTTCCATTTGTGAGGGTAAGTCCTGGTTGTGCTCAGCTTGTCTGCCACAATGTTTTGTTCTGCCAGAACAGAAGATGCCTTTGAGTGAGATTTTGCCAAAAAGCTATATCCCAGGCTACCATGGCTAACCTATATATAGGGTAAGATATGGATCCCCCAATTTGTTTATGTACCACATCACTGTGGTTTGTCTGTAATCATTTCTAACAGCCTGGTGGATGACAGATGATTGAGAGATTTGAGTGTATTTACAACTGTCAATATTTCTTATGTTTGTATGCTTTGGTCAGTCCTTTTTGTTCCAAAGACCATGCAATTTTATTCCAATAGACCCAGCTCCCAAGCAAAGTCTAAAGCATCTGTTGTTACTGATTGTGTTGGAGCTGAATGGGAGAATGGGAGACCTACATTCAGAAAAAATACTCCACCAAAGCAGCTCTCTTTTACAAATCACAAAACTGGAATCTGAAATGTGAGGGGGTGTTGATTTTGGGACCATACAGATTTTAGTGACCATTTAAAAAAAATCAAATCTGGTGCTATATCCCTGTGAAGCTAAGCATCTTTAAAATCAAGTGTTACCAAAAAAATGAAGAAGGGAAGAATTGGTAACAGGTTGTGAAGGGAAAGGCTTTAGAACTTTGGGACTTTTACAAACTGATTTAGAAAGGAAAGATCTCTAAGACTGGGCCTCCATGAGGCTTCTTTCTGTAGTACCAGAAATATTATTGAGTAAAGCCTTTCTCTGTTAGAGAAAGGAGAACAGGTTCTATGACCCCCTGAGTCAGCAGACACTGAATGGCAGCAGGAAAATGGAGTTTGATCTGGCAGATGAAGAAGAATCCTCTAAAAAAGGAGAGAGAGAGACTCCCACTGCCACCTGCACCCAGATAGGTCAACCTCAGAACTCATTTGTCTGATATTATCTGTGTTGCCAAACAGAGCAATGGGGAGACTAATTATGGGGGAGGGATTTAAAGGCTTGACATGCTGCGAAGGGGGTAACATTCTGTAGATAGTCATTCACATTTGTTGGGCTGTCCTTGATTCTGGGGTACATGACTACACTTTACCTAGTTCCTCTTCCCTATTAGTTATTATGTAGTACAAGCCGTCATTTGTGTACAATTCCATTTCACTTCCCCTTCTTCAGATTTTTTTCACTGTACTTGCCTATAATATTTCCCATCTACAGCACATGCTCATATCTTAGTTTTGCCTATAAGCAAGCCATTTTGTTGAAATTCTCTGCTCATGCATGTAACCACCTTTTCATGACTGTGGGCATTATTGATGGCCACAAAATCATGCTTGCAGTCATCTAGGCATGATGAGCAGCAGGCACATTCGATTAGTGGTGCTGCTCATCTCGCTAAGACGCTTACATCGTGCAGGCTTAGCACAGTGTCTACAGGAATGTTAATGAATCACAGAGAATATCTAGCTGAAATCAACTGGTAAGTGTTAGTTCTATGGTGTGTAAATTTACATTTGGAATTAAGAAACTATAAAGTACCATGTCTTAACACTTTGAGTTTTCAGAATTATTATTCTTTATTCTTACTGGTCACATGAGTAATACAAAGCAATGAAGATACACCTTAGCATCCTTGGGTCACACTTGTCAATGCATAACCACACTGCATTTGTGGTTTATTTATTTATTTATTCATTTATATTTTTTTACGGGGATAGTGCAGTAATCAGTATTGACCAATTTCAGGTTCAGACTGGGTGAAATACAATGCATTTCAAAAACAAAAAATACAGAAATGTAAGCAATAACAGAATTGTTCAAAATAATTACATAGAAAAAAAAACTGTGTATATACATTCCAGTGAACAAGCACAGTGCAATGAACAATCAAGCAGAGTGTAATGTACAGTATATATGTTAGTTTCATAAGTTGATCAATCTTCAATGAATCTTCAGAGAGCAGAAGAGACTCGGAAAGAAGATAAGAATAGTCTGTTAGGTGATATGTTCTGTGCTGAAGCAGGAGCATTTGGCTTGGATGAAGAAGTGCTTTTTGAGTTGCATTCTGAATTTGGAATAAGTTTTGATTTCCTTAATGTCGATGGGGATAGCTTGCCAAAGAGTAGATGCCTGAGAGGAGAAAACATGTACAGTGTTGTGGAGTTTGGTTCTAGGGGTAATGAGAGTTGGTATGGCTTGTGAGTGGTGTCTTAGGTTGTATGAGGAGTTCTTTTGTGAAGTCTAGATGCAAAGGGAGTAAATGTGTTGAGATGGAATAGTTTGTAGAGTTAGGATCCTAAAAGTAGGTTAGACCTTTTTTTATGGGTAGCCATTTGGCTTTTTCTAGGGTGATACACTGATGCTCACAGAGAGGTCAGTTTGTAATGAATCAGCAGATACTGCTAGAGATAGTCTGGAGTGTGGTGATGTTTTTCTTGGAGGCTGAAGCAAAAAATCATGATCCCATTTTCAAGCTGAGAAAGGAGAACTCCTTTGACAACGGCTGTTCTAGCTTGTTGGGACAGAAAAGGGAGATATTTTTCACACAAGAGAAAGTAGTTTATTTTGGCACTTACTTTGTCTATGTGAAAATGGAAGTTTAGTGATTGATCAAGCCACAGTCCTAGGTATTAAAAGGTGGAGGTTGTCTCTCTGGAAAGGTTGTGTAGGTCAAAGATAGTTAGAGTCAGACGCTTGGTGAATTTTTCTGTGGAGTTCCAAAAAAATAGTTTTGGTCTTGGTGGGGTTGAGAAGTAGTTTATGGTTTAAGATCCATCAGTGCAGCTCATGTAATTCTGACTGGAGTTGGCATTGAATGTTTTTGTGAGAGTGACCTGACTGGTAAATGATCGTGTCATCAGAGCAGAGGATAAGTGGGAGGTAGGGGAAGTTACAAGGAAATTTGCAAATGAATATGGAGAAGAGGAGGGTGGCAAGAATGGATCCTTGTGGTATGTCTTTAGTAACAGGTGCAGATCCTGATTGGGAGAATCCTACTTTAACTCTGAAGTGACAGTCAGTGAGGAAGTTTTTAAACCAGGAAAGTGACTGGACTTACACCAATTTCTGTTAATTTGTTTTGGAGAAGATAGTGGATAATGAAGTAAATGCCTTTATCAGGTCTATAAATAGGGCACCTGTAAGAAGCCCGCTATCAGAGTTTAGCAGGATGTCTTCAGTTAGGGATCAAGGTGCTGTGATAGTACTTTGTCCAGGCCAAAATCCATATTGTTAGGAGGACAGGGGGAGTGTTGGGTGCAGACTATCTTTTCAAAAAGTTTGCTCAGAATTGGGAGGATGGATATTGGACAGAAATGAGAGGTACCATTTGGTTTGCTTTGGTTTACTTTGCATTGGTTTGAGAGGGTTTCAATTACAGCAGTTTTCAAAATCTGTGGCATGATGTTTTGTGTGAGATATAGATTACATAAATGGGTGAGAGGAATACATTAATGCTCTCTGCAGTGATATATGAACCAAAGTTTATGTTATCAGGTCGACAAGGGGTGTCAGTGGAAATGTTTTTAAGTAGAATCGAGACATCTTTAGGATGTATGCATTTGAAATGGAAGAGGGAGATGAATGGTTGGGCTTTGGCAATTAATGATCTGTGGGAGGTGTGGAGTTTATTGATGGGAGATTGCCAAACTGTTTAAGGAAATCTTCTGGAGAAAGTTTTGCTGTGCCATGTTGACAATGTTTGTAGACAGGGTATCACAAGGAGGTTTACTTCCTGTAAGTATGTTAACCTCTTTCAAAAAGTGTTTGAGGGAATGTAAGAAGGTAGTTTGTTTCTTTGTTTGGAGACTTCTTTTCTACTTTCTGATGGACTTCCTGGCTAGGTTACACAAAGCTATAAAGGAGGTGCAGTTGTCAGTTGTGGGGGTCTGCTTCCAGTTTTGTCATGCTTCATCCCTTAATAGTTAAAAGATATTTGAATTCAGTGGATAGCCATTCAGTTTTAGTGGGTTTATAAAGTATTTGGATAAGGGGGAAGAATTTGTCTTGCAGTTGGAGTAGAAAGTTGGTTAGGCTTGTGCTACTGTATTAGGGTTATGTAAGGAGAGTATAGGGTTCCAGTTGTGGGCTGTCAGAAAGGTTCTGAGTATATCTATATTTGTGCTGCTCTGGTTTATGAAGGCTTGTAATATCAGTGGCAGTTTTATAGGATGGTTAACAACTACAAAGGTGATTGAGCAGTGGTTGCTTAGTGATGGTGGCAGAATGCTGCTGCTGCTGTCAATGGACTTTGGTATGTTTATAATAATCAGGTCGAATATAGAGTGTTTGGAGGACCTGAGGTTAGGTCTTGTTGTTGCTTGTGGTTGCTTTCTGTGAGATATGTTTTAACATACTTAAGTCCCCAGGAAGAGTTGTGAAACACCAATACCTTCAAACTCAAAGCTGGTTAACATAATCAAAACAAGCTGGTGGAAGCTTCTAAACACTATGATTCACCAGTATAAGAACAGTGTATTTAAACTAATTAGTCTTTGTGTCAAAAAGATAAACTTCAAGAATCTGACTCCTGCTCTGGATAAATTTAGTACATTGCAGCCCCCAGGGACTGTTATGAATTAACAAGCACTTTCAAACCAGGTTAAAACAATGAATGTTAAGACTGAACAAGCCTCAGAGCACTGCAGTTCACCACTTATAACACATTATACACTAATAATTAGTCTCTTACTGTCATACAGCTATTCACCAAAAAAAGTGACACAATAATTTCAACAATCTAGTTTCTTGATTACCCTATAAGAATGTTTAGACACTTCAAATGTGGAGTGTTTCACACTTTAAAAACACAAATATTTTATATTTTTAAGATATGAACATTTAATTTTCTAATTTACACCAAGTTTGTGCATGTGTGTGTATTGACTACACCAGTAGTCAATCTCTCCCTGGTCAGATCTGACCATAAACTAATCACCATGGAAATCCACATCTCACCTGCACCCCCTGCAAAGGTAACCACCCACCTTGGGTTGGGAGGGTGGCCTAATGGTTCAGATGTTTGCCTTACAAACACAAGGTGAAGGTTTGAGTCTCACAAGGGATAATTGGCTAGGCTTAAAATGGCTTGCAAGGGTAGTTAGCCTAGTACTAATCTATGAACCTATGAAAAATTTCTCCAAAGTTGACTTTGGGCTCCTAAACACACAGGTGGGTAACTTCACAACACCCATGCCAATGGAAAATAGCTGCATGACTGCTGAATCATACACCAATGCACTGTAAGAACATGTGCATAAATGCATGGAACTAGCCACACACAACAGAACCAAGATGCTCTCCTCTAAAAACAGGAAGAAATCTGGTGGTCCCCTGCCATTAATAAACTCTACAACAGAAGAAAGAAACTGTTGCAGAAAAATGTGAAGTCCCAAGAATAGAAAAACTCCCTTATTAGTCTCAAGAAAAAGTTGAGATCCCTCATCAAATCCTCTAAAGCCAGCTATGAAGGCATAATTGTTCAGACACTAAAAACAGTCACAAAGCCTATAGTTATATCAAGAACCTCCACGGCAATACCCAGATTTGCTCTGAGTTACTGCACAATGGTGCCTCCTATACTGAGCCAAAAGATATTGCCAACATACTGGCTGACAGATTCAGTGCCAACTTTACCCCTCCCCCCCAAAGGACCAATCACAATACTGGAAAAATGCCAGGCACCCAGCATTACTGCAGCACAAGCTTCCATGGGACCCGATAATATCCGTGGCTGTGTTCTACGTGAACTACAAAGCAAACTGGCATCGCATCTGTGTTCCCTGTTCAGTCACAGCCTCACCTCAGGCTTAGTCCCTACCGAATACTGCGCTGCTACAGTCATCCCTCTCCATAAAGGGGGAGCAATTACAGACCCTGGGAATTATCACCCCATTAGCCTGATGAGTCTGATATGGAAAGCTATGGAGCGCATCATCGTGGAGCTGATTAACAAAGATATAGGAAATCTCCAAACTCTAGACCCTACACAATTTGGCTTTGTGAAAGAGAGATCATGCCTGCTCAACCTGGTTGACTTCTTTGAGTCAGTCATCAGGGCTGTGGATGAAGGTAAGACAGTGCATACAGCCTACCTCAATCTGGCCAAGGCCTTTGATACCATTCCTCACCCAGTAATTATTGATAAACTCACCAAACTAGGCATCAACCCCTATATCACTAGGAGGGTTGCAAATTGGCTCACAGATAGAACACACAGTGTGAAAGTAGTAGACTCCAAGTCAGTCTGCCGACCAGTCACGAGTGGAGTCCCACAGGGATCGATCCTGGGTCCTCTCCTGTTTGGCATCTACTTCTCAGAAGTCCAGGCTAACATAAAGGGACTCTGGCTGACCAAGTTTGCAGACGACTGCAAGCTGGGAGCCATTATTAACTCCCCAAGTGATGCAGACATCCTACAGAAAGGCCTCACTGAGACCAGTGACTGGTGTCAAAACCAAGGCCTTAAGCTTAATGCAAAAAATGTGTCGTCATCCCCTTTGGTAAAAACTCAGTTCCCACTAATTACCACATAAATGGGAGCTCACTGAACACTGAAGGTGTTATAAGAGATCTGGGGATGCAGGTTGGCAGCAACCTCTCCTTCGACCACCACAAAGTCCTTCTATGTGGCACATCTCATTACCAAGGGTTTTGCATCCAGGAAGAAAGAGGTCATTGTATCTCTCTACTCTTCCCTTATTAGACCAGTCATTGAGTATAATGCCCCATTTGGCATGTACCTCACTAAACACCTGCAAAAGCTGGAGAGGCTACAGAAGTACCTCACGAAGAGAATCCTAGGCATTAGTCACATGTCCTACACAGAAAGATTCAAAAGACTCCAGCTATTCTCTGTCTCATATCACTTGACTTACAAAGCCAGGTCTGACCCAGCTCTGTTAGAAATGCTACATCTAAAGAAATCCCAATCCCTCCATACCACATGCTCCAGAGACCTCAACCTCATTACCACAATCAACAGAACATGCTGGAGGTACAGGTTCCTCACCCAGAGACTGCCCATGCTGTGGAATACACTTCCCATACATGTCAAGCAGAGCACCTCGCTGTCCCTCTTCAAGAGAAATTTTGATGAGTGGATGGGTAATAGAAAGTTCACCCCGGGGATTACTCCAGTGGCTCTACTTGAAAGAGGCACTGGGAACTAACGTCAGGTGGCACAATGCCAGGGCACTTCTATGGGCTAGGCTTGTAAAGACAGACTCCAGGGCCATTAGCCTAGTACACACCTATGAACCAATATAGGTCCACTTTGTAATTTCGAAATACTGAAATCCCAAAATTTAGTATTTTGAAATCACAAAGCCGAAAACCCAAGCACAACTCACAAATGCGAAAACACACAACCGTGAAATTCAAAATCCCGAGACTACGTCACTTATACAGTACACACATAAACAAACACAAAACTCCTCCACACAATCAAACAAATGTATCTAAACGCCCCCCCATGTGGGGGGCTGCACCCTCCACACCCCCCTACTTATATATTCTAACTCCGAAACCCCACAAACAGAAACAAAAATGAAACTCACACACTCACATCTTACAGTCCCTCATACACACACATCACAGTCACAACACACACTCACAAACACTAAAGCCCCTAACCAACATACTTACACACACAAACTTAACTAAATTAAACCCACACATCCACACATCGCACCAGCGGAAGCGGAAATTCAAAATCTCTGTGCATTGGGATTTTGAATTTCGCGCTTCTGCCAGTTTCGGAACTTTGAGTATTCAGCTTTGTGATTATGAAATACTGAATTTCGGGATTTCAGTATTTTGAAATTACAAAGTGGACCCATATATATATATATATATATTTATATGTATAAATATCTCATTTGTCTCATGAGATACTGAATACTCAAAAATTGTGAATGAAAAAAGAGCAATCATTTTAGAGTGAATCTGAAATGATCAAAAACTGAACAAAATTAAAAATGAATTATGCACTTACCATAATGTTAGATTCATGTTATCTGATTTTCATCTGGTTCAAACATATGAGTTGTCAGATCCAACCAGATCCAACCTTGGTACCGACTTCAAAGCTTCTTTGGATCCAGAGCTCTGACTCCCCCTCTCCCCATAATTCCCTGGAGTCCACCTTAGTTGCTTAGATTGTGTTTCCTCCCCTTTGCCTGATATTAGAACCAACCTATACAAGAACCATCGTATAAAAGGAACCCTTAAGTAAGATATTCACATCTTGTTGAGGAATAAAGGGCACAGTCTCATGTAACTGTGCACAGGCAGGAAATAAAAGTCCGCTCAATTATCTTTAAGCCATCGGTGACAATCTGTAAGGGGGCAGTAAGGAAGGAATTACAACCAGATGACAATCAGGCAACTTGTGTCTAACTTTATGGCAAGAACATAACTTTCGTATTTAACACTGTCTATTTTTGTCCATATAGAGGTTCATAGGTTCATAGATTAGTACTAGGCTAACTGCCCTTGTGGACCATTTTCAGCCTAGCCAATTACCCCATGTGAGAATCAAACCCTGCACCTTATGTTTCTAAGGTAAACACCTTAACCATTATGCCAACCTCCCACCCATATAAAACATTTGGGACAGAATCCCAAGCTGTCAAACTAGGTGGTATCAAGGATGGACATTCCTAAGTATGCTGGAATCAGATGAGGAACATGATCTGGATTGAGTATCCAGATTATAGAAAGACACAAAGATGTGTACCATAGCCCAAGTGGTCGCAGCACAAATTACATCAATGGATAGTGCTCTGTGAAAGGCTGTCAAAGTGGAAAAGTACACTTGTGTACACTTACCATAAATGTAGATGTTCGAGTGTATTCACCGTTACATTCATCACATTTGGGTTATCCCAGCCAGGGTAGCCCTTGGCCGGCCCGAATACCAGAGACTTAGTATTTCTGCATCAGTTGCTGTCATTTGAAGACTGACGTCAGGTCGCCAGTAGTATAAAGTAAGGCAGCCGATACCATTACATCAGTTTTTCTTGCCCTAACCTGTCAGGTGCCCCCAAGTAGGAGCCAGGGTCTGGTGGAAGAAACCCCACCAGTGGAAAATAAATACCAAAATGTCCCTTGTAAGTTAAGGATAATCACAAGTTAGAATGGTAATAAAAGGAGAAAGAGAAGAAAGGGGGATTGAGGGAGGAAAACCAGGACTGCAACAGTGAATACACTCAAACATCTACATTTATGGTAAGTGTACAAAACTGTAGTATGTTCTTCGTGTTTCACTGTTGCAGTCATCACATTTCGGTTGATTCCTAAAGCTGAGAAAAAGGGTGGAGGCAGTCAATGCAACTGGGGGCTGGCTAGGATGCCCTGCAAGACTGCAGAGGCAAACTCTGCCCTGGATTTGGAGAAGAGAGGCAGGTGGTAATGCTTGGTAAAAGTGTGAACAGATGTCCAGGTGGCAGCCTCCAGGATGTCCCTGGTGGGTACTCCTCTGAGGAAAGCTGCAGAGGTGGAGGCTGCCCTGGTGGAGTGTGTCCTGACGCCCTTGGGGGAGGCTTTCCCTGCTGTTTGTAGCAGAAATGGATGCAATGTGCTATCCATTTTGAAATGGTTTGTTTGGAGATGGCTTTGCCTTCTGCCCCTATAGCAAAGCTAACCAGCAGTTGATCAGACTTTCTGAAGGATTTCGTCCTGTCTAGATAGAATCTGAGCTATCTGTGCACATCTAGAGAGTAAATAATCCTTTCCCCCTTGTTCTGGAGACTGGGAAAAAAGATGGGCAAATGAATGGATTGGTTGAGAGCCACACTGGAAACCACTTTGGGCATGAAGGATGGGTTTGTTCTGAGGAATACCCTGTCTGCATGGAAGATGATGAAGGGTTGCACAGCCACGAGTGCTTGCAGCTCAGAGACTCTTCTGTCTGAAGTGATGGCCAGAAGGAATGCTGTTTTCCAGGAGAGAAATGTTAGCTCTGCAGAAGAAGCTGGTTCGAAAGGGGGGCAGGGTAAGCTTTTCCAAAACAAAATTAAGGTCCCAAGCTGGTGTTGGTGCCCTTCTGGGTGGCCTCAAGTTGCTAGCCCCTCTGAGGAACTGTTTTATCAAAGGGTGTGAGAAAAGGGGCTGCTCAGTGGGAAAATGAGCAGAAATAGCAGAGGCATGAATTTTAATAGAGGAGAAAGAGAGGCCACTGTGTAGTAGGTCAGCTAGGTAATCCAGAATGAGAGGGAGGGAGGGCTATGCCATGTTGGCTCCCTTAGCCTGGATCCAGGTGCAGAACCTTTTCCATTTGTCAGCATAAGACTTTCTGGTGCTAGGATATCTGGTCTCATGGATAACATCCAGAACCTGTTTACTGAGGCTGACACATTGGTTCGGGGTTAGGGAATAAGCCAAGCTGCCAAATTGAGGGTCTGCAAATGGGGATGCATGAATTCCCCTTCTCTCTGGGTCAGGAGATTTGGAATCTGAGGAAGATGCCATGGGGGTAGCAGGGGCAGGCTGCACAACAAGGGGTACCAGTGCTGCCAGGGCCAGTCTGGAGCTATAAGAATGGTCCTTGGTTTTTTCCTCCCTTATTTTGAGCAGCACCCTGGGGATGAGAGGGAGGGGAGGAAAGACATAGACCAATAGATTGACCCAAGGGAAGGACAGGGCATCCATTTTCCAAGCCATGCAGTGATGCTCCCTGGTACAGAATTTGCTGAGCTGATGGTTGGTGTGGGAGGCAAAGAGGTCTACCTTCCGGGTTCCCCATTTCTGAGTTATTAGGATGAAGGTACTTCTGTTGAGTTGCCACTCGTGAGGGTCCAGATGATTTCTGCTTAATTGGTCTGCCAGAGAGTTGAGGGAGCCTGGTAGGAATTGTGTTAGCAGGTGTAGTTGCATGGCAGAGGCTGTGTGCCAAAGGGTCATGGCCAGCCTGCATAGAGGGTAGGAGTGAGTCCCACCCGTTAATGTTTTGATCAGGAGAGCCCCTGGAGAGAGAAGGGACTTGAAATCTATCAAGGTGTGCTGCACAGCCATCATCTCTTTTTTACTGATGTGCAGAGGGATTAGCTGTGGGCTTCACTGGCCCTGTATGCACCTTCTGTCCAGGTGTACACCCCAAGCGTAGTCTGATGCATCTGTGGTGAGAGTCTGGGTAGCAGGGGGTGGGGAGAAGGGCATTCCCTTGTTGTGGGAGCATGCTGTTGCCCACCAAAGAAAATCTTTTCTGAGGCAAGGAATTAGAGGTAGAAGAGTTTCCAGGTCTTGAGAGTTTTGGCACCAAAGGCTGTTTAGGTACCATTGAAGTTTCCTCATATGCAGTCTGGCATATGGAATGAGTAGTATGCAAGATGCCATGAACCCCAGAGCTTGCAGGATCTTTCTTGCAGTTAGTTGAGGCCTGGTGGCTAGTTGAGAGAAGTAGCTTGTCAGGAAAATTTGTTTCTCTGGAGTAAGGAATGCCATCTGGGATGCTCTGTCCAGACTTGCTCCCAGGAAGATTATCCTTTGGGTGGGCACCTGTTTGGATTTCTTTTCATTGATTGTGTACACTAGGGAGGTTAGAAGTGTCTTTACAAAGGCCAGGTGCTTGATCAGCTTTTCCTGGCTGTCTACCTGAATAAGGCAGTCATCTAAGTAAGGGTAAATTTGAATATTTCTATGTCTCCAGAAGGCAATGGCTGGAGCTAGACATTTTGCAAAAACTCTGTCAGAAGTAGATAAGCCAAAGGGAAGCACAGAGAACTGAAAGTGTTGAGATCCTGCCTTGAAGTGGAGATATTTCCTGCATGATTCCCTGATAGGAATGTGGAGATAGGCCTCCTTTAGACCTAAGGTGGCTAGCCAAGCGTCCTTGGAGAGCATGGGTAGCAGGAGCTGGAGGGTGAGCATTTTGAATTTTGGGATCACCAGGAAGGTGTTTAGAATAGATAGATTGAGGATAGGGTGCCAGGTGCTCTCTTTTCTGGGCACCAGAAATAGTCTGGAGTAGAAACCTTGGCCTATCTGTCCTGCAGGAACATGCTCTACTGCCCTCATAGAGAGCATGGAAAGGATTTGCTTTTGAGCCTCTGCCCACTGATTTGGTGGTAGATCTGGAAACCCTTTTGGGGTTGGAAGGGTATGTAGGGAAAATATGTATCCCTGAGACATGATTTTCAGAAACCATTGGTCCTTGGTAATGGTGGTCCAGGTGCTTGACCAGAGGGAGGGGGTGGAGGAGGTGAGTCATTGTGAGTTCTTACCATAAGGGGGTAGCTTAGAACTCCCTGGCTTTGAAGTGGAGGTAGTCCACTGCTTGGATCTCTGCATTCCCTGGGTCTGCTGTCTGGGAGGTCTGTTTCCCCAGGGCCTGGGAGCTGGAAAGGACCAGTGTTTGGAAGGGCAATGCCTGCTGAACCTAGGGGGCTGGACCTGCAAGAAATCCTTAACAGTTTGCATAGATTTTGCTTTTTCTTCCATCTTTTTTAAGACCTCTAATACCTTAGTGCCAAATAAGGTATCTTTGCGCAAGGGGGCATCCAACAATTTAGATTTGACATGGTCTGGCAGGGGCTGTTCTTTAAGCCATGCATGCCTTCTAATTACAGATCCAGTGACTGATGCCCTTCAAGAAGCTTCTATGGCATCAAAACCACAGTGCAAGGTGTGTTTAGTTACTTGACTTGCAGAATGCATTAACTCCTGTAAATCTTTAGATTCTGCCCAAGCAGGAAAGGAAGACATTTTTTGGTTTAGGGGTTCCAGGGTATGTTGCTGATATTTCAGCATATGGAATTGACAATTTAGTGCCCTGATAGCAAGAGTAGCTGAGGTGTATACTTTTTTACCCCATCTGTCCAATGCTCGGGAATTCCTGTCTGAGGGGGTGGGATTCTTAGCCGAGGTTGCTTTAATCCCTTTTGGCCCTTGAGAAATGATCTCAGGGTCAGTTGTAGGATTTCTAAAAAGATATTTGTGTGAGTCAGGGTCTCTGTAGTATCTGTCTTGTTTTCTTGGAGCAGGAGGAAGGGCGTCAGGAGTCAAGCTGGATTCAAGAAAAACATCTTCCACAACATCCAGGACTTGAGGAATGGCTATGGGTCTGTGTTGTGAAAGATCTAGGAATTCTCTGAATCTCTTTTTTAGACTGAGGGTAGTCCTGACTCTTCCATTGGAAATGCTCCCTTAAAGTATGCAGGATTTCCCCAAAGGAAAAATCCTCTGAGGGAGAGGCTGAAGGAATGGAATCCTCTGCATTAGAATCCTCATAAGTGGAAAGGGGTTGCATGTCTTCATATTCAGATGCATCAGATTTATCTGACTCTTGTTCAGACAAAACTACAGGAGACAGATCTCTTTTCCTTTTGGAGGGTGTAGCTTGGCTTCCCCTGATTAGCATGATAAGGTTTTCTGCCATTTTAAGTTTTTGAGACTAAGGCAAGGTAGCGGGAGCCTGGGAGTGGGTCATCGGTTTCTTGGGTGTGGTTCGTACCCTGGGCCTAAGAAACTCGGTAGTCTTAGAAAGAATGGTAGTCATGAAAGAAGACGTCAGTTTATGTCGAGATTCGGTAGTGCGAAGGACTTACTCAGAAGCCGGTGCCTGCTCAGCGGCTCTGGACCCATCCAAGGTTGAGACAACCGCAGGATCCTTAGTCGAAGAAGAGTTTTATGGCATAACGGACTCCGAGAGGGTCTCAGTAGCAGCCTGAGAATCAACAGAAGTGGACATCAGGGGCTGCGAAAGCACCTCACTTAGTACCGGAGAACTGACGATCAGCTTAACGGAAGCATCGTTAGTAGGTTTGGACCTCTGTGGTCTGTCTCTGTCTTTATCTTTACATTTTTTTGGAAGATCTGCTGTTGGATGGCTTAATGGAGCCATATTGGAGTTTGAGGACTGTAAGCGAAAATATCTGGCTACAATAAAGGCCTGATGATGACAAAGCACAGAAGAGATAACGAGGGACGTCGTGGTCTGGGCCTAAACAAGTGATGCAGTAAGAGTGGAAGTCTCAGTGTGGTATTTGTTTTCCACAGGAGAGACAATTATTAACTTTTTCTGACATTGGTTAGTGCAAGAAAAAAGGATCCCCAACGGGGTATTTAGTTTTAGAAGACTTCAGCTTCAATTCGGTATATGAAACTCAGGTAGTGGCCGACCAGCACTCGTGTGAACTGCTTCTGCTTCAGGCTCCATGGCAAGAAAGACTGATGTAATGGCGTCGGCTGCCTTACTTTATACTACTGATGACCTGACGTCAGTCTTCAAGCGACAGCAACCGATGCAGAAATACTAAGTCTCTGGTATTCGGGCCGGCCGAGGGCTACCCTGGCAGGGATAACCCAAATGTGATGACTGCAACAGTGAAACACGAAGAACATCTGCCCTAGCTGAATGAGATTTTGGTTTACCTGGTAAAGATAACTTCTTATTATAGACAAAACAGATACAGTCTGACAGCCATCTGGACAAAGTAACCTTAGTAAAAGCCTTCCCCAACTTTGGTTTAGAAAAATGAAATGAACAATTGATAATCTCCTCTGAATTGTTTGGTTCCCTAAATGCAAAATCTAAGCTGCCTATGGACATCCAACATAAGCAACAAATATTCTCTTTTGTTTGAATATCTGGGGGAAAACACAGGCAGGTTTATGGACTGATTTAGATTTACTTTGGATGCCACCTTAGGAATAAAGCACACTTAAGTTCTAAGGGAAGCTCTATCTTTGTGAAATACTAGATACTGAGGCTTACATGAAAGAGCCTGTAACTCTTGAGATTCATCTGGCGTGATGTCACTGCCACTAGGAAAAAAAATTTCCCTGTAAGAAATTTTAGATCTGCTGTGGATGCATGTTCAAATGGAGATTGTATTACAGCTTGCAACATAATGGTGATGTCCCATGGAGGTACTGGGTCTCTAATGGGAGGTTCTTAGCAGAAAGGTGGGTTTCAAGAAAGCTTTGGAAATTTTCACTGAAGCTACTGGAATATCTGTACTTCCAACATGAAAACTTGAAATGACCACAATCTGTACCATGATAGTGGCAAAGGTGGAACCCTTATGAAAGAGTTCAGATACAAATTCTAGGCTGGCTGGAACAGGTCCTGAAAAAGGGTCCAGGCCTTTATACAAGGCCCAGAGAGAGAAGCTCTCCAATTTTCTCTGGTATTTTTTCTACTGGACAGTTTCTGAGAAGCAGAAAGAATATTGACTACTGCAGGATGAAGTCCGGCATCTTTAGCTATGCTGAAAATTGTGAGAAAGAAACCATGCAGTTAACTTCATGGTCTGGAGGACATAGTCCAGATGGATGAGTCAGTAGGTTTGGATAATGATCCAACATCCAGGGAGATATACAATTAGAGGCCATAGGTAGGGGAACTATGTCTGTCAAGGCCAAAAGGGGGGGAAAGAGGATCACCCTGGCCTTGCACTGTTTTGCTTTCTGTATGAATTTGTTCACTGAGGCAAAGAAGTAAGGCATATAGGAGGCCAGGGCACTGAATGTAGACCAGCGTGTCACCCGTTGACTGCCCCTGTGCAAGGATCAGGGCAAAATACCGGTTGCATTTGTTATTTAAATAGGATGTGAAAAGGTCGAAGCAAGGTTCATCCCAGTGAATACTGGTAAGACATCGGGACCATTCTGCTCAATTCTGAGATATGCATTGCTAACAAAAAGCATTGTGAAGACATCACCCAATGACACACTCTCATGGCTTCTAGACATACAGGATAAGAATGTGCTCCCCCTGACTTGTGGATGTACAATACCAGTACCATGTTGTCCATCTGTATGGAAATCACACCCTTGGGGAGGAGGTCCTGAAATGCCTGCAGTGCTAGGAGGACCACCCTCAACTCCAAGATACTGATGTGAAGATTGACTTCTAGTGACAGCCATGTACCTTGGACTATCCTCCTTTCAAAGTTCTCCCTCTGCCTATAAGTGAGGTGCCCATGATTACTATTGCAAGCAGTGATTCTGTATGGAATGGATAACACCCAGTTAAAGTTGGGGATATTACCCACCAAGCGATATGTTGTTTTCAGAACTGAGTAATTTGAGTCTTTGAATGTAAATGGTGGATGGACTAAGACCATTGTACTGCTAACGTTCATTGCAGTACTCTCATGTAGTATCTGGCTAGAGGGACCATTAGAATTGTGGATGCCATGAGGATTAATAGTTGCAGATCTAATCAGGATCCTATTACTTCAGGCATCCACCAAAGCTCCTGTTCTTAAAATTTTATTACAAAAACAAAGGATAAGCACTTTCACACATAGTGTGCTTCATCAGATCCACAAACTTAAATTTAATCAAAGACATTAAATAGTAAAAACACACAACAGGCAGACAATTATCCAAACCATTCAATTACTGATGTATACTGCATCTCTTAAGGATGGGTTTTAAAGGTACAGATGCATTGATACCAGGCAGCTTATCTGCCTGCAGCTTAACTATCCATTTAGTCTCTGCAGTTTCAGGTTTATTGTTATAATCACCCCCCTTTTATTCATATGTGCAAGTTGTAAAATGATAAATTCAAAGATATGTCCAGGTAGTGCAGAAACATGCTTAGCCAAGGCATTAAGTAAGTTACCATGTCTAATGTCACCTAAAAGCTGCAGAATCCTTTCTTTCAGCATTCTGTTTTCCCCACATAAAATGAGGTGCAGTTTCCACACTTAGCTAAATAAATCAAGCCCTGAGATCTGCAGTCTGCATAAAACCATCTAGCCATTCTTTATCTATGGGAACTACTGGTGTTTTTCCTTCATCAAGTGGAGCTCGACCTAAGGACTCTAGTAGCTCCACGGCTCTAGATAATGTTTTTTTTTAATTTTCCTGCCCCTTTCATACTTCCACCAGCATTGAACAGGGGGCAGAACCTCAGCTCTGCACGCAAGAGGCGGAAACATTCACAGGATAACGACCATGCAGCAGAGAGCAACCGAAAGAGAACGCCTTGTTAGTTTTTAACCTTTCTTCTTGTTCGCTTACAGCAGCACAAGTAAGTCTATTAGATAGAGGCTTGAGTTTTGTGCCTTCACAACCAGTGCAATTCAAACATATTATAATTGACATTAAACTTTTTTTTGCCCTTAAG